>NW_009210062.1:14079-42659 GCF_000690835.1 Fulmarus glacialis
TTCTGATTCTCTCCCCGTCCCACTGCGGGAGGCAGGGAGCGAGTGAGCAGCTGGGTGGGGTTTGGCTGCCTGCTGGGTTAAACCACGACATCTTGTATGCAGAGAGCACAGTTACCATCAACACCTATCACGAGACAATTCACTACAAACCATTCATAACCAGGGGTGGTTGTTACAGTAGGGACAGGTGGGTCTACCTCCACCAAAGTTTTTACTCCTTTATTTTCACTCCTTTTATTTTACTCCTTTTAACGCTTTCTTTTATTTCCCTCCTGCACCGAGCACGGACGACACAGACGTTAGCAGCAAGCACAGCCCTGCAGCGATGCCGGAGGAGGAGGCGCAGGTGGGAGCTGGACGTACGCTGCGTCTGTGCAGCAGCCCTGGCACGGGGGATCCCCACCAGCAAAACCGCATTACAGCTGCCACTACCGATTACATCTGATTTTCGTAAGGGTGCAGACTCAAACCTGTTAACAAAATTCTTCTCCTGGAAGAAATTAATCCTAGTTTTGCCAAACCTTTATGTTTCAAACGCATGACGTGGCCACATTTCCACACCTAAACAATTGCTCCAAACCCATTCTTTTTCTAACTTACAGCCATCCAACCATAAAAAGAAACGCAACTAAAGTGCTACATTTAATCTGAGAGTTTCTCACCTCAAAACATCATCTAAGATTTCCAAATAACTATAATGCATGTTTATTACTTTTGAAGGTACATTAAAAAGCCCACAAAAATGATGTACAATCAGCATGGTGCCAGGATTACTTGATAACAGTTTTTACTTTCTCAGGATATTAATGCTCTAAATTACCCAGAAAGCCTAACAACTGACAAACAAGTAGGTGAAAAGTCATAATTCCCATCCTTTGAGAAAATGCAGCATTTCAAATTACGTTTTCATTTTCTATCAGGATTACCATTTACTTACAGACAGGACATTTAAGAAGAATGCCAGAAATGCCAGGACAAAGATCTTTGGATCAAAATGAAGAGTTTAGCATTCCCAAGCAACACCTGTGTCAGCCCGATTTCAGACTGTATGGAGTCTGCTTGAGTCGCTGTAGTATCCCATGACTTACTCCCCTCTGCTGGCCACCCTGCCTTTGAGCTGTATCTCCTATAATACGATAAAATGGTTCATCCAAAGGTTAAACTAGATACAAGGAAGAAATTTTTTATGATAAGTGTGGTGAAACACTGGCAGAGGTTGCCCAGAGAGGTGGTAGATGCCCCATCCCTGGGAACATTCAAGGTCAGGTTGGACGGGGCTCTGAGCAACCTGATCTAGTTGAAGATGTCCCTGCTCATTGCAGGGGGGTTGGACTAGATGACCTTTAAAGGTCCTTTCCAACCCAAACTATTCTATGATTCTGTGATTCTAAACTGGCACCCACAGTCCTGGATGTAGTCCAGTCAGAGGGTATAGTCCGTGCACATATTCCTTTAGAGGAAACAAATCAGTGAACCAACCCATCTGATTCAATTCAATTTTAATTTGAATGTTATGATTCAGGTCTACTGTACCCATAATTGCTTTCACTTTTTCTCAATGGAGAGGAGGAAAGGAAGTTTACTATGCTATTTCTAACATAGAAACAGAACACGTCAAATCATCTACCTTTCAGCTAGAAAAGCTAATGAGCAATTCAACACCTTCATTCAATAATTTAACATTTTCATTCAATATTTGGGAAGCCATAGATATTCTAACAGGAATCCTGTGCAGCACCTGATAAGTATGCCGAGATCAAAGCTGGATCCCTTCTGAAACATGTATTTTAATCAAAATATACGTGACGGGCTCACAGAGGCAACTGGGTAAACTGAACAACATGCAGACATTCAAATTAGGTGAAGTGCTGTCTAAGTTTCTGGACATCCTATTTTTTTGCACCTGGAGAATAAGGTAAATTTAGAGTCTCTAAAGAAGATCTTTTATCTAATGCATACAATTGAGTATTTGTTTGGAAGTAGATCAGTGGAGGGTAGCTCAATTTGAACACCTTAGTAGTGTCATTGGAAAGCACCCCCATCTTCAACAAGGAAAAGTTGATCAATGATATTTAAATGCCAAGCAATTATCTATAATGTTGTTATCAGTCTTGAAATTTTGAAGCCGCAGGTTTTAATTTTTCCAAATCACTCTAAGCAGATAAACCAGCCTAAACCTCATTTTTACCATGAAAGCAATAGATTAAATAGTACGTGCAAAATTTTATTCTAACAGCTACCTAATAGCTAAAAATCAAAGTACAGAAAGTGACATCAGTGATACCCTACCAGAAAAGCATTAGGATGGATAATACAATAGATGTTGGAGCGAAGCAAAAAGCACAGACTGTTTTTAGAGCAAACTCTACTATAAGCAGCCTAGTACGTTTAAAGTAGTCTTCCCTCTGCCGTGGCTAACTGAAATTACTGCTTTTCTTACGCTGATGATTAAATAACAAATACAGCATTATAACAGGGGAAGATAATGTGGAAGCCCGTAGTGAACTGCATTTCTGTAGAACCGTAGTAATTCATTTCAACATGGAGTTCTATAAAATAAGCACATTAATAAGAGAAATGTAAAGTTTATCAGGATAGTTCATGACAATTTTAACACTTGCCATGTTTCCCTGCAAAGATTTTACTCCAGATGTTCATCACTCAGACCTAACAGAGACACTACAAAGAAATTCCGGACAACATCTGCAGAGGCGAAAAAACATTGTGATTCTGAAGAACTTCCAGCATTCCCTCTGGGATGTGCCCACCGCGTGGAGTCCATCAACAGCTTTCTGCTTTGACTGCTTTTTATCCCATTATCTTAACATACAGTACGACTCTTTAGGGGTCTTTTTTAAGACGTTTGCTAACGATACGGACTGGCTTCCCGTAGCACAGGAAGCGGGAGACACCAAGGTCAGCCAGTTCTTGTTATGCCACTACCTCATGTGTAGTGACAGGGTTTGGCTGGAACAGAAAATTGCTAATCACTGCTATGGAGTTTGTAAACATATTCTTTACAGACAAAATCTAAGCTCCGGTGAGCTCATTTGCTGTATATTCTCAGCTCCTCCTGACACTCTGCTTCCTTCCTTCAGTGGCATCATTCATAAACAACTCCTATATATGCCGCAGAGCTAGAGGTCAACTGAAACACAGTTCCACCATCAATATCTGAAGCATAGGCTAAAGAATTACATGTGGCAATGTTTCACTGCATTATCTCATAGCAAGCATAAAAGGGACAACAGAGATATTTCTTAAAGAAGATTTTATCTCCCAAGAAAGCTCACGCCCAACCAGTGAAAAGGGAGTGTTGGAAGAAAGCGATCTGACAGCCACTGACTCTGCGTAACAAACGTGCCAGTGCACTTGAGACACTACTGTGAAAATCTTTATGACATTTATAAGGAAGGTCTTTAAATACACACCGAAAAACATCTAGCTGCTGTTTATCTGCAAATTTATTAGACGTGCTCATTGGTAGCAAGCTATGCTAATTTAAAACATCCAAAATAGCTCACTTAAAAATAACTCCCACAATCCACTAAATATTCTGCATTACCCATGACGGTAACGTTACAGACAAAATACCTATTCTGTCAATAGGATGGTTTACGGTTGGTAAAGACTACCGTAAGGGTTATCTGCCCTAAAGATTACCACCGATTTTCAAAGATAGCATGATGTAACTACAGCGTCATGGTTCAGATGTGTCTGTGAAGAGGTTGATCAAGGAGGAAGGAAGGGACTTAGGAGCCTGTAAAAACACAGAAAACAAAACAAGGCGTAGGAAAAGAACAAGAATATTCACTTGCAGGAGACGTAAGCATCTCAGCAGCAGGCCAGCTAAAACAGTTGAAATGCCTCGGGCACAAACCCGAGCTGAACTTGTTCAGCCAGGCTGAAGGGAAACGTAATGCCAGCCTACAACTGTTCGAATGGGAGTTAGAACTGACGCCAGCGATGCTTCTCTCCGTACGGCACGGTGCTACAACAACAACCTGTCGTCACCGCTCGCAGCTTGGAAGGTTCTGATTAGACACCAGGGAGAAGTTAATCAGGAGGGTGGGGCAGCCCGGGGACAGCTGCTGAAACTTCCGTCCTCGGAAATTTTCAGGATTCAGCATGGCAATAGGACTGGCTTGGACTAGATTGGGAGAGATTCCTTTTAACCAAAATTTGTAAGATTCTACAAAAAGCAGGAAGAATTGGAATGGCAGAAAGCAAATAGTATAGCTTTTATATATATGTGCAATGGTATTAAGATATAAATATAAAATTACAAAGACATTACTTCAAGATGTAGGTAAGGTGTACAGTGACTTGATATGACAAATTGTAGAAAGGTTTAGGGTAAGTCTGTTTAATATATACTTGCTGTTTTCAGCAAAATTTAGTTAGAAATTCTTAAAATTAATAAATTGAGTGTTCTTGAACTAGTCTCCAGTTTTAGTACTTGATTTACTGATACCGGAAAGAAAAATTAAAGAAAAACAAAACCCTTTTTTGATTTTCTGCTTCACCACATATATGGAACTAAATAACTCTCCCATCCCATTTTCATAAATATAACTTTTTTCTCCTGACACTAAGACGTCAGTCTAAAGCAGAACTTCCAAGAAAATCTAAAGCATGAACTGAAAGAAAGCTATGAAATATTATTATGACAAACATGCTCCTGCTCATCAATAAAGAAACGAAGGGGAAAAACTTACAGTGAAAGTGTTTTAATTTTAAAGGACACCATGAAATATTTGTTGTGATAATAAGAATGACCTAACATCAGTATTGACCTAAGATAGTCGATATCATTGGGTTTAATGACCCATTACACAGTTAATAGCCCAGAGCTTTGCTCTAAGCAATCAGATCTAATAGACAGAAGCATTCTACCTGTCATTTAGTGTTCAGAACTTACTTGCTGCTGACTTTCTGAAGTTTATTCTTAAAATTCAACTTTACTTGCTAAGTATCCTTCATGAGACAACCCAATCCCAAAATACATACCGATTGAACAGGACTCTGTGTCCTGGTTTCGGCTGGGATAGAGTTATTTTTCTCCCTAGTAGCTGGTATAGTGCTGTGTTTTGGATTTAGTATAAGAAGAATGTTGATAACACACTGATGTTTTAGTTGTTGCTAAGTAGTGCTAACATTGGCCAAGGACTTCTCAGCTTCCCATGCTCTGCCAGGTGCACAAGAAGCTGGGAGGGAGCATAGCCAGGACAGCTGACCCAACTGGCCAATGGGGTATTCCATACCATATGACATTATGCTCAGTATATAAACTGGGGGGAATTGGCTGGGGGGCAATGACTGCTGCTTGGGGACGGGCTGGGCATTGGTTGGCAGCTGGTGAGCGGTTGCATCACTTGTTTTTCCTGGGTTTTGTTCCTCTCTCTCTCTCGTTGTTTTCCTTTTCATTACAATTTATTATTGTTATTGTTATTATTACTATTTTTATTTTTATTTTATTTCAAGTATTAAACCATTCTTATCTCAACCCATGAGTTTTCTTACTTTTGCCCTTCCCATTTTCTCCTCCATCCCACCAGGGCTGGGGGGAAGGGTGAGCGAGCAACTGCGTGGTGCTTGATTGCCGGCTAGGGTTTAAACCACGACACTCTGGAAGACCACTAAGCCTAAATAACTTATTTTGCAGAAACATTTCAAAACTATTCAAAGAGACTAGCTTTATCTTAGCAACCATTATGAGGTATATGAAAAATAACTGAAAATCAGTGTCTTTTGCTATCAGTGACCAGCTTGGGTCAAATATTAACTCCTAGATGCAGAGTTTTCAGAAGAAATAAAAACAGCCTTAAAGACTGTAAACTTAAATACTATAAATTACATCAACAAAACCCTCACTTTAGTACTTTGCAATTTGCAAATGATATTTTTAATACTAGAAACACATCTGATTTTTATGAAATACCATTTAAATTTCTTTATTTTACTCAGACTGTTTATCCCTTGTTAAGGCATTCAATTTTTAAACTGGTTCTTTCAGAATGATGTTCACATTTAAATAATGGTTTCTAACCTACAAAGTGTGCATTTGTAGCCCACGTAGAAATACGAAAGCTGTTTTACTGTAGTTAGTTTTGGTACCAGTGACAAAGTAGCTGCAGAGCGGTTGGTTCAACACACGCTGCTGTCCCAGTAGCACCCCAATCATACAGCTGGAGCTCCGTTCTCTGCCTGACGGTAACCCTCAGCCCTGGCCCAAATGTGTGATGCAAAGCCTATTTAGTGCATTACAAATGTGTGACCTTGGCTCAGTTTTGCTGAAAAAGTTATTTCAAGATGTGAGGAAGTGCGTGAGCTAGGAGCACGAAAGACTGAAAAAGTCGAAGCAAAGAAGTGTAATTTTTGATACAGGGATTCTTATCAGCTTAAAGATTTGACAGTAAAAATATTGACATTAAAAAGCTAAGACTAAAAAAAAAAAAAATAAGATAATTGAAAGACGATAGAAGATTGGCCTGTTTCAAGGAAAAATAAAGGCTGACTTCCTCACCTCACTGAGCACTGCTGGCCAGCAGAGACTTATTAGCTGTCCCATCAGGGTCAGTAAATCTAATAATGCTACCTATTTATTGTTCATATTAGCCAATACATATTTGCTGACATTTTATATAACCTGCCCCTTTCCCGGTGGTAAAAAGCATCTGAACAAGACTGATAGGAACAGGGAGGAGGTTACACCAGAATACACAGACATTTTAAAGGCCACATGGATGTGCCCGGATGAGCTGCAGTTGCTGGTTGCCCTCCACAGGACGGACATGAATACCATCCTCAGTACAAAAGAGCTTTCGAAAAATACTCTATTAGGCATCCAAACAGGATTGTAGTGAGAAAATATGAAAAATAAATATTATAGTAGGAAAATTATTTAAACTGAATTATTTAAACGCTTCAACCGCTAAATGCTGAAGTTCTTGAGTTTAAAGCATGACATTTCTCATTGTGCATTTTCTCATTTAGTGTGATTAACAAGATTTGAGCATTTGACCTCTGGAAGACAGTTGACATTTCCTCACTCTCGGTATTCATGCAATGAATAAAGGCTATGATACCTGGTGCACATACACGAAATCAAAAAAGCTATCATGTAGAATGAAATTCAAATACAATTCAGGCATAAAAGCAAGTAAGGTCTTAGTATGAGTAGCTTTATACTTGGAACCCAAGTATATAATTCCAGATATATCTATTAATTCACATTTCATGCAGCAGTATTTGGAAGGATTCGGTTCAAAGATAAAAGAAAGAGGCCATGGGTAAGGAGGTGGGAGTTCTGCTCGAGTGCTCCAGGTCTCTGCATGTTTGCAGGCAACAGCTGAGAACAACTTTTTCAGAAGGGTTTCAGAAGCTCCAGGAGCTTAAACCTTATCATAAGCAAACTGCCTCACAGGTCACATCTTCCCATGCTCTCGGAACTAGCGCACTCAGAAAGCATCCAGATCAAAGACAATTATGTTTTAATTATTTGTAATTGGTAAAATTCTCCTTTTTGTATTCTTTTCACCTAATCCTAGATGCCCATTCAGAGGTATCCCATACCAGTCTTTAATGTTGATTGTTAGTAACTATCATTACCTTTTTATCAAGACTGCATATACAATAATATTAATTTAATGTTCTTGAAAACTCCTGAGCAGGCAGAGTTCAATCTTACTCTTCATGGAGTTGAGCTGAGTTACAGAAAGAAAAGAACTGTAATCCCAATCTGTTCATACAATGACATCCAGCGATTTCATTGGTAGCCTAATTTCCTCTCGCACTTCAACAGTTCTTTTATATAATAAAAATTCATTACTATAGACTCTTTAATTCACAAATCTAAGAATAATTTAGGAATGTTGATTAGACTTTAAAATATGAATAAAGTGCAATTGCTCCAAATCATTACTCCATTCCACAGGTCAACTCATGATGCAACAAATATGGATCTATCAGAAGTAACTAAGCACTTCATAAGCATACGACAAAATCAACGTTCACTGAGTGCTTATGGTTTTTTGAGAACATGCTGAAAGCAGTTAAGTATAGTTCTTTAAATTCACACAGTAAGTCAGTACAGCTGCTGCTTCTCAGCTGCAGTAATCATAGGCAACTGCTTTTTGTAAGCTTTTCAAAACCAAAAACTTTCTTTGTATTCTGCTTGTTTAATTTAATGCCAGCGTTCTCAATTTACAGATGCTAATTTTGTCTTTGACTTCTCTCAGCAAAAGTATGCCTTAGACAGGAGGGAGGAAAATAAAAAGTGTCTGGTAATGGAATAGTTTTGCATGCAGGCTGACTCGCACTTCAGAGAGCCTTGGACCCATTAACCAATTGCTAAGCAGAAGTCCAGGTACTGCGTCCTTGAAATTACATGTAGCAAACCGTTCATCTGTGGAAATTAAAGGCTAGAAATAATGGTCATATCTAGGGGTAATGGTTATATCTAGAAAATGGGAGAAGCTAAATTCCCAAAAAGTACTTCTTAATGTACTAGAAGTATATTTGGTCAATATAGCTAGGAACAGAAGAGAGAAACATCTTCCATATTCTTCTGTTAGAAACAGGCAAATTCTTGCCCACCAAATATGAAACCTGCTGTCCCCTAAGCTCAAAATGAACATTTTATTAAGTATCATCCATTGGGTTAGTCAATCATCTAGAAACCTAAGCATGTATTTACCCCAGAATATTAAACCCGTAAAAACAGCCATGGGAGATTGAAAAAGAAAATGCTGGAAAGGAGGAATGGACATTCTGAGAAGGCAGGACATCCTGCAAAGTCATTCCAGTCTTGCAGGTCTGCTATCAGGGCTCTCAACTTCAGAATCCCTTCAATTTTCATTCCTATTCAAAGGCAGGACACCCTGCAAAGTCATTCCAGTCTTGCAGCTCTGCTATCAGGGCTCTCAGAATCCCTTCAATTTTCATTCCTATTCTTCTTCTACAAAGAGACGCTTTCCTTATTTACAGATTTATAGGTTCAGCCCATAAAATTCTTCCATGCAAAATTATCTATATATTACAAAATGCTGTACAATTCTTCCGTGCAAAATTATCTATATATTACAAAATGCTACGTCAACAGAAAAGTTGTTTGCTTTTATATCCAATTACCAATATTAATCCCTGAAATTAGAGCCTATCTTTAAAATTCAACAGTAACATTAAGAACGTATTTAATGGCTAAAGTTAGAAACATACACATGAAGTACAAAAAAGCTGATACCTGGCACAGCAGGAGTATACCAATGGTCTTTATCAATTTCTGAAAAATTCTGCCTATTTGTGAAAACAGGGATATTTTCCTTTCTCATTGAAATTGAGAATTTACACATGGTTGACATGAGGGAGCCTTTTTTTCCTTGAGACGTAAGCAATACATTGACTAAGAACAAATCTCATAGTCCCCTCGTTCAAACCCATCACTTTTTTCAGTAACAGTAACAAGGTATACTCAATTGCCTGGCAGATAGAGCAAAGAATCAGCGCTGAACATTAAATTGCGAAGACCACTGCCAACGGGAATTTGAAAGGATAAATGAGCATTTATTTCTGTGAAATGGAAGAGACAGAAGACGGTTCGTTTCTGTCTGATGCAGGACCAGGGTGGGAGATGACACGAACTGTCGCCTTCAAACTCCACGAAGAAAAACAGCAGAAAAGGGCTGACGTCCGGAAGAGACAGAAGACAGTCGTTTCTGTCTGATGCAAGACCAGGGTGGGAGATGACACCAACTGTCGCCTTCAAACTCCATGAAGAAAAACAGCAGAAAAGGGCTGACGTCCCACCCCATCCCCACGGCCCTGCCCAGCCATCCCGTGGCTGTATCTGACTCCAAGTCCCCTCACCAAGCCTGATCTTGACCCCCACCTATGGGCCAACATCCTGGCCTGGCCTTGGCCTGTCCCATGGAGGTGCCTGATGCCCCCGGCCCTGCTCCCTGGCAGGGACCCTGCTCTGACTGGTATTCAGATACACTCAGAGCACTAGAAATCTCACAGCTAATTCTTGCATTAAGGATGTTAAGTTCCTCCAACCTTCAACTCAAAAATAGGCTTTTTGGAGAAGGTTTCCTCAAGTGGAGAAGGGTCTTTGAACAAGATTTTTCTCAGCTTATTCTAACCAAGCACCCTCAAAACGTTAGGGTACATTCATCACCTATCACTCTGCTGAAAACAAAATAAATAGAAAAAAATAGCAGTCCATTAGCCTTAAGTAGCTTATGAGGATGTTTGTGTTTCACATGAATAAATTTAATTAGTGCTGTGGGTGGCAGAGCTCCATTACTCTCCGCCTTCGTCCTTTGTAAAAATTACCCAACTGCCGTATGAACCATATCCTTTAAACAGTGCTCTATGTTTCTATTCAGAAAACACAGGCATAGGTCTGAGGTGCTCATTCTAAAAAGTGGGTAAAACCATAGAGAGTATAAGTAAACTCAGCCTATGCAACTGTAACCTACACAAAGCCTGGAGCCAACTGTAGTACCCATCAGACATCTTGGGAACGTTATGCTGCTTGTTACTTCTTTAAATGTAAAAGAGTTACTGAAAGTTGAGAGCATTTGTAGAGAAATAAAAATGGCCTTTTTTGGCACAATGCTTTGCATTTTATATCTGCATGAAAAGTCATTGTCTTCTCTACTTGCTTTTCTCTAAGCAGCTGTGTTCACTGCAGAAGCATTAACCAAGCATATTGTATCTGCAAAAGCAAAAAAATCTGTCTACAGTAGGTACTGCTTACCCTTGCATCGACACTCTGTGTGGCACCTTTTATTCCTCCCATGAAAGGATTTCATACAGAACCTCCCCATCTGCTTTATATTGTTAGCGATTCTAATTATAGATACGAAACTTGGTTCTCTATCATAGACCAAAAGGAAAGAGAGCCCTGTTTCTCTGAAATTTCAGCCAGAACAAGTCTGGAGTTTTTTAACCAGATGTAACATGGGCTTAAACTTGCTCTCAAAAGCCACTGCATGTGCCTTGTGCTGGCTTGTACGTAAAAGCTAACATATAGAAGTATACCAAAGAGGTATATTCACACTCCTCAGATTGTGCCATATGAATGTGCGAATCAAACATGCTCAGAAAAGCTACAGTATCTTTCAAGAGAAAAGATAATTCTATAAAGCTTGAGCAATAGCTGCATTCATGTGCATCTCTTATATTATACAAAAAAATTAAACTAAGTAGAAAGCGGGCCTACTGCTCCCAATCCTACTGATGAATCCTTGGCCAGTGAAGGAATAGAAACTCTAAGTGAGGGGGAAAAGCTCTCCAAGACTTCAGCCAGAAAAGGCTTTAACAGGAATGATCAATTGGCTATTGCAAGGAACACATAGCAGCACATCATCGTAAGACATCCCTCTAATGAGATATGGATCTTGATTTATATTTTATCATCTCTTGAATAAACAGTGGGGTCGTTTGAGGTTTTGTTTGTTTGTTTTATATACATGCATACACCCACACCTACATACATACGTGTATT
This sequence comes from Fulmarus glacialis, assembly GCF_000690835.1. NCBI lineage: Eukaryota > Metazoa > Chordata > Aves > Procellariiformes > Procellariidae > Fulmarus > Fulmarus glacialis. The sequence continues at coordinate 25,592 of NW_009210062.1, forward strand.
TATAAAGTAAATGTAACAAATTGAAAGCCCATTGAAGAAACCACCAAATGCCATAAATTCCGTTCTATTTTCAGCCTTAAACTTTTGTGTGTCTAACATGCACATTTCTTGTCTGTTACATGAAAACCAAGTTTGGTCTTCCTGAAATCACAATGCTAGGATTGCCTACCTTTGTTTGATCAGAACTGAATTTGCCATTAAGCCTCCCTTTCTCCTTTCCAAGAACATAAAAATAAATGACAAAAAGTCTTAAGCAAGACAAAAGGCCCTGCAACATCAGACATCAGTAAGTTAATTCTTCTAGTTATTTTCAGAATAAATATTTTCTCTAACATTTGATATTGCAGGGATTTCCATTACTGTCCCACTGTCTGAGCAGTGCTGGAACTAGCTCCACAGAATTTGCCATTCTTAAATAATTTTAACAGATTGGTCAGCCCAGGAGTTTAAAATTTGGAGACATCCAAAAATGTCTGCTCTGAATGCTTACTTAGTTTGCAGCGGCTTAGTCATATTTATCTCAAGTGCAACATGGATATTCCAGTCAATGAATTCAAACAGTGAAAGGTATCAAGACAATAACAACTGTAAGATCTCATTAAATTTATTCACTCAGTCTTAACAGTCATAATTTCACAGATCCAAGACTTCATAGTTTCAGAGATTTTTGTTTACTTGACTATCTTGAGAAACTACTCTTGCTCATCCCAGAAAACTGACTACAGTGATAGCACACTAAGTCAACAGGGCTTTACTCTACCGAACGCAGCGATCTCCAGCAGTGGCTGCACACTTGCCCAGGGAAGAAAACAAGTTCAAGGAATGCATACATCATATTTCCAGCCAATACCCTCCCAACTTCCAACTACCTTCACCCGAGACAGTTCCTGAAATGAACATGATACCAACATATTAAGTAGCCGTCATTTAACTATCTTCCATTAACTCATCCAATCTACTATGGAATTTTATTATATTATTATAAGCTCATAAACCAGATGAGACTGACTAGAGACAAAGGAGACAGATGAGCTAATCTTACAGCAACCATGCAGGGTGTTTGCCTTGGAACGGAAATGCAGATGTTGGAAACTGATCTAATCCTAGTCTTTTTTCAGATTTTTAAAGATGCCTCTTTTCATGAAAGTCAGGAGAGCTTTTTTTGAACTGTCCTTGGGCCTCTATCTTCCAGACTGAAAATAGCAACAATATTGTTTCCCCATTACTGATCGTTAGTTATCAGATGCGATAGTAGAAAACACACACAAGAAGTGTCCACAGATAAACAAAACCTGACTCAACTCTCTGCAGACCTGGGTAGTAAGAGTTAGCATAGCTTATTTGCCAGATAACCTATTAACATTTTGCAGACTTTTTGCCTGCATACTAACAAACACACCCTGCTAAACCCACAATATTTGAAAGCTACAAAGGGGGACAATACAAAACAAGGAGAAAAGTTACACCTTTCAATAACATCGGAACATAGCCTGGAAACATTTTTTGAGGGAGGTCTTTTTAAATAATTACATCCTTCTCATAAAAATAAGGACTCCTCCAGGAGACAGCACATAAGCCATATCTGTCACATGGAGTAAAGAACATATTCTGTAACCGTACACTATATTCCTGGTTTACCTGGACTCCGCAGTCCCTCCCTCTGCTTTCCGCTCCTTCTCCATAAAGTAGAACAGCAAATTCATTACATAGGCTTAAGATAATATATTCAACCTCAAAAGAGGGATCCAGTGTGAAAGGAAGCACTACTGATCAACTGCAGAATCCACTAGTAGGTACTAAGTGGCTAGTGGCAATAACGTATAGGAGTCGCAATCCCACTGCTGAAGACCTGTGCCTCCTCCTCACCATAATCCAGTTTGTTTGCCTTAAGGAGAAATCAGAAAGGGTACAAGAAATTTGTAAACAGCTTTTCCAGGGGAAAAAAAAAAAAATCTTCAACGTGATACAGTGATTTGAAAATATCATGTTAGACACCGTTAAGAAAATATCTGCCAAGTTAATCAACAAAGTTTTTTTTTCCTTAGGTAAAGTCAAGAGAGACACTCATGACATCATTAGAATATATAAGTACCTTTGATAACACAGCCTGGAGTATAATGGCTTTGCTATAGACTGTGCATGATCCTGGTATCTCATCCATTCTCCCCTGCAGAAAACTTACTTGAGTGCAGTAAAACCAGTTGCCAGTACCAACCTAAATGTAGCAGGTATAAGGCTCAAATATCACAATTTTACATTAAGATCACAGACATGTAAAAACGCTGTTCTTGAATATACTAGCTGGACATAGCATATGTTGCTCAATAAAGTAATATCCAAGGTAAATGTAATGCTCTAGTTGAGTAAATTAAACAGTTAAAAAAAAATTCAGTCACGGGGATGGAGAGGAAGAAATCTATTCAATGCCCTTGTTTCTAACCCATTAATAGTTAGGTCATGGTTGACTTTACGTCTAAGGTTCAGTGTTTTTCATTCATGAGATCAACAGAAAAGACACAGAGACGATCTAAATCAAGGTTTTTCTCATGCAGTACTTCAGTTGTGTATCTCCACGTTGTCATTTCACAGCATGTGGAAATGCTGAATGCTGACCCTGTTTGCTTTTTACATGTAACATTATCTTCAAAATGTTTTCTTTATTATATTTTAATTTCAGTACCTATGATTTAAAGTTCAATTTCAACATTCTCAGAGTAGCTTTCCTACAGCTCTGGGATCTCCCTACATTTTTAATATAAGCTATTCATCAGCACTTCTATAATTAGGCAAAATGTTCCAAGAAGCTACTAAGAGAAAAGAAGATATATTATCACATATCTTGATCCGACATTACACAACAGAGCATCGTTAAGAAAAGAGAACAAGATAGGAAGAGAAAGATCAAAGTGACAATAGCAAGATGATTCTCAAAAGACAGCAACGCTCATGCAAAACCGTTCTCAATTGTTAACTTTTTTCTTTAGCCTTCCTTCTATTGACTAACCAGCAGAACCAAGTTTTTAGAAATGCATCATTGTGATAAATCTACTTGGCACCAAGTTTTAAGCTTCAGGGTGCACTAGGCAGAACACAATGAGCCAACTGCAGTAGAGCAAAAGCGGAGAAAAAATTGTAATGGAATCAGAGCTAGACTGAGACAGGGAAGGGAGAGTAAGGATAAGAGTTTGAATTCATTCTAATGATATAATTACTGAGCTAGACACATAACTTGGTCTTTATTGCACTATAGGCTAGAAATTTCTGTACGAAACTGAACTGTACCAGACACATCCGAAAAAAAAAAATACAACTTCTGGAAATAGTGCAATTTACTGCCAGAGGGACACTACTGGAACAAAAGAAGTTAAAGATCAGAATTGGAGAGTTGTATCTATAAGTATTTTCAAGGTTTTAATACACCGGTCTGGGAATAAACCAAAAGGCCTCCACAAAGTGGTAAAACTTAAACCTCCAATGTTGTAGAGCGTTAAAGAACTGACTGAAGTGGATGTGGACTGCCTCTTCCTTTAAGTTATCAGGTCTTAAGTAGAAATTGGATAGTAAATTTCTGCTAGCATTACACACACTATCCTCTCTGATTCACTACTTTCATTCATCTCCCTGCTCTCTAATTTATAAAGATGCAGACAAAGTGTAAATATTCATGTCAGACCATGCAACTTTCCTCCTTAGGAAAGGATCAAACGTGAAATAGTGCTACAGACAAGTTTTGAAAATGATATATTTGACACGTCAGCGAACACTAAAATGAAGAATGGTGCAATTAAATCCTGGAAATGAACTGCATGACTTGTACAGAAACACAAAAGGAGAAAAACGCTTCAATATATACCCTTAAAAATCTTACACTTAGTGGTCTCTTCTCCCACAGGAAAGGTAAATACCATTACTAATCTTAACAGCTGCTAAACACTTCACAGATCAGATCCTAGGAAGTTACAAATTCATATGTGGTAAGACAGAGATATATATAGTCTTCTGTAGAATAACGATGAACAATGTCAAGAAGTCTGGTTATGTATCTTAACAACTACCATTAAGCTGTGATAAACTGGATAGCTAATAAATATCTGACTTTAGAAAATGCTATTAGAAGGCATCTAATGTTAGAGGGGAAGATGTCATCATAAAAATCTTACAGATACATCTTGAGCTTTTCAATGGAGGTCCCATTTATGCAGATACTTGAAACGGAAATATAGGGAAAATATAGTGATCAGAATTCAGTGTTTTCACACTGATCTGGATTTGACGGATTTAAAATTTCAAATACAAAGTCTTCCCTCTAGCCTGGCCCGAGAATTGGAAGAGAGTCTCATCCAAATCATAACCACAGTTATCGCCCAACCTAAACAAAATTAGATTGAGTTGCCTAAACTTAACTTTTCCTGAAAATTCTCTTTTGTCTGGACTCCAGAACTTCGAATTTCAAGATCCTCTTTGGTTCTCTACCTCGCACTAATGACTGGCATTCACACACAGTACTCAGGGTCTGACTTTGGTGCAGTCAGTTTCACTGACTAATTTTAAAAAAATATTTTCTTTGGGGTTTTTTTGGTTGGTTGTGGGGGTTTGTTTGTTTGTTTGTTTTTTAAGTATAGCAAGAAACAGTTTTAAAACTTGGCTAAAGAAAGCATTCTAGATATTTTCCATTAAGTTATTGCATAGCTTTGGTGAATTTACCATCAAGCTTCCTGGAGCATGAATCAAACGCAAGATTGACCCGAGAACATTGCATCACCTACACCAAATCAAAGAACCAGTTCTGGGGGGAAGACTTGATTTAAATGCACTCAGACTCAATGTACGATCTTGAGAGTCAGGCACACTAACATCTGGAAACTAAATCACGTGAGAAACAGCCTTGCGCCTGGCTCATCCAAACATCCTAAGTCATTCTTGGCACTTTATCAAACATTATCACTTTCATTGAGAAACATATATAAAAACTCAAATCTCTCTATTGCAGGGCAAATGATTTTTTAAAGCTTTATACAGTAAGAAGTATTGTGTCTAATGAGGCGTTACACATTAGACTGGCTCCCTGTAAAGAAGTGTTTGGCAGAAATCAGGATTTTGGAAACGAAAACTCAGAATAAATTTTCTGGCTTCCTTATGCTACCTCCCATCATTAAGACAGCAGGTAACAGCCACTCAGAAATCTTTCAGAAATAAATTTACACTCAAACATTTGTTTTCATTCTGTAGTTTAAGACATTGCTAAAATAACTGCATACTACAAATGGCAGGATTATGTTTTGTTGATGATTTACTTTCGCTTCTTCATTAGATAAAAAAATTTTCCCCCTTCCCTTTCACATCTATTGAGCTATTTAGCATTCCTGTTCCCCTCCGCTCAGTTTCATTGCTCAACAGATTGTTCTTCATTCCCTGTCTCATTCAATTTACATGATTTTCAGACTGCTTCCTTCTTGCAATTACTGTTCCAAGCCTTTAGCTGGTGGCTTACGAGATCAACGTATCTTGTAATTGAAACAACTCTAGCAAGAAAGCTTTTTAGAATTAAAACCAAAAGTGCAACGGGTTATAGATTTATTAGAGGCATGGTCTCTTATACTACCATATTTTAATCTGTATTACAAAAACAAGTTTGAGATCTGTGGGGTTTTTCCATTAGACTTTCCATTAGGCTTTTCAGAGCTAAGTGGACACAAGCGTGCCTCCTTTCACCGAGAGGTACACGATCAGCATTTGGTACGACAGTCCCCTCTGCAAAAGTGCTTTTCTCATGGTTTGCATCAGAATTTCTCGCATTTCTTTTCCTAGTTCAATATAAAAGTGTGTGTGTATATATATACATACACACACATATATATGTAAAAATAAAACTGAATCTTTCACAGCAGTAAATTTTGCTATTTGGTACAAAATACAATGACTTTGAATCCCTTTGCTCTGTCATACAGACTCGCTGTCTCTTTTTAAGCGATGAGCACGCACTACTGTTAGCAGGGACAAGTAAGTTAAATTGGTTACGTTGTGTACTGGGACCCAAGTGTTTCAACACGCGGTAGTCCACCTGCATGCTCTGTTACTCCTCAGTTATGTTATTTCTTTATGCATGAGTTACATTTTTTCTGGGTTTTCATCTAGCCCGACAACACTAGCTGCATACAAGCCTTTTATTTTATTTTCCCCAGATAAAATATATGCAAACCTTTTATTCACTGTACAATAGCTATACAATGACTTTTCCAAGGCCTGCAAAGCAATTTTGCTAAGGACCCCTAGGAAGGAACAACAAACCATCTCTATGCGTCCCGGTGTTGGTATACCATCTTTACAACTAGTAACCTGAGGAATGAAGTCTACCTGTACCCTAAGAAGACAGGAAAATAATAAATACGGGCTGTCACACAGGAACAGAACATCTGAGAAATCAGAGAGGTCTAGCAACACGTTGACTTGTGATCCAGACTGAAGTCCAACATTTGAATAATCCTGCAACAAGTGCTCGGTGAGTTTGTATTTCTGAAATACAGTATCATAGCATCCTCTCAGTAAAGCAAAACCAACTGGAAACACAAAGTGTCTCAGAACTAGGTATTATCAGAATCAAATATACTTTTCAATTAAAATCAATTGATAATAGCCACAGAACGAAAAGCTCTTTAAATCTTTGAATTATCCTCCCATATCCTCCCAGGATAGGAGTTATCTCCTAGGGAGTTTAAAACCTAGTGAATTTTTTAGCTTTGTCATCATTTTATTTAGATTAATACCCGAGTTTGTTTTGTTCTTAGCAGCAGATGTTATTCTGAGAACAAAAAACCAAGGACAATGACACCTACCCCTGGCATTTCTCATTTGTGCCAAACAAGGAAAAATCCAGAGTCTTCCTGCTCAATTTTTGTTTTAACACACACTCCCTTCCAGCCCCCCAATTCAAACCTTAGAGCCAGCAAGGAGGAAGCAGCAACATGACAAAGTGACACTTGCCCTGGTAGCCCATCCAAAGCAGAGGAGATGTGCTTTAGGGGAGGTCAGACCTGCTGCAGGTGTGCAGATCCAGTACATTTCACATCAGCAACAGCTCAGTCACCGGGGTCATCCTTCCCCTCCCCTAGAGCAATCCCCGTGGTCCGCACAGCGGAAGAGATTAAACCCCAACATCACGTTAAGGTTATAAGCCTACCTAAGAGTCAGTATTTATGGCCCTAACACCGTAGCCCGCTTTCCCACTTTGGACAAGTCAGCACAAATTTATCTGTCCCCTCAATGAAATATTCGAGGCAGCTATTTCTCCTCCCACACGTGGCAGTATAATTCCTGTTGCAAAAAGCCCCTGATTTTTGTAAATTACTCAAGATAGCAAATTAGACTAGACAAAAACCCCATTCAACAATCAGATCACTTGTTAATGAAAGTCACATTGAGGCCTCCTTTGGTCCAGTGGAAAGACAATGAAACTATGCGCATGATTTTAAAACAAACAAACAAAAAACCAAAACAAAACACACCCCCCCCAAAAAAAAACCCAAACAGAAACAAAACAACCCCACCACAAAAAAAACCCCAAACCACCCTCAAACAGAAGATACGTTCATATTGGAATAATTATGTTTAGACTCAAAGAACAATTAATGTACTCTGTCACTTTTAACATCAGCACTTTTTTTCTGTTATATGTAATATATTTTGTAAAAAGCTTCTGCTATTAATCATACGAATGTTATCACCTAACAGACCTCTCCTCCACCTTTTTTAATAGTAGAGGCTATACAGTTTTTCATTTTTCATTTGCTTGTGTGTGTCAAGGGCAACCAAATACAACACACAAAAGCACAACATGATTCATGGGTATTTATGGTGGTACATGTTCTGTAATTTATCCTAATAAAATTATTACAGCACAGAATAGAATTAACAAGGTTGAGGGTAATTGAGCTGATACGTCATTGTGTACTAATTTTAAAAGGGTTTTTAAAACAGTGTATAGCATGTTCAAAAGGTTCATATTTGAATCTTCTACAAGAGAGACACATAACTGAACATCTTCAAGGGGTTTGTTTTGAAGTTGTTGCCCTTGGGAGAGATGGGGAGTCTCCCCCTCCTTTTTACAGACAGGCAGTCTCATCAGATAGGTTTAGTTTTCTGGTCACAGAAGCACAAACTACTACCGGTTCCAAAACCAACTCTTTCTGGAGATTTAGACTAATGACTTAACCTCTTTGATTCTGCCTGTCAAACAGGGATGAAACCGAACATCAGTTTCTTATGAGGATTTGGTAACCAGCACGTATTTGCGAAGCACTATGAAGATGAAAAGCGTAATTACCTAATTACTATGTATTATAATGCTAAGAAATATTCTTACTTGAATGCCACCTAAAATGCTTTTGTCATTTTAAGAACTATCAATAGGGAATGAGTTGTCAAACAGTTACATGGATAACACGAGAGTAGCTTCTTTTTCTTCCCTCCTCTTCTCCTCCTTTCTAGAATATACAGTCTTACATTCTACTTTTCCAATCTGATTTCTACGCACTTAGCCAGAGAAGCTACTGCCGGGATGAGTGGCTCCTGTCTAACGTTGGCCGGCAGGGACAAGAAAATGGTAAGTCTGGCAGCTGTTGCAGAAACACACAGAAACCATGTTTTAGCTCTCGTACGCTAGTAAAGATCGGTACACTCACTAGCTTTTCATAGAAAGTTAGCTTAATTCTAGATTTATACTCCAGAAATAGTAAGATCTTAATCTATTTTACTTGGAAAGATGAGCAAGAATTTTACTTTTGTGGCATATTCCATTACTGATTCGAAAGCATCCATGAAATCCAAAGCATCAGTTCAGTATCTCTTTTAAAAACAATATTAAACCAGATACCATTCAAAATATTTTTACACTGTTTGTGGAAGGCTAATGTGCAAGTGGATGTGGTAACTGAAGCGAGCATTATAGTGGAATCGTTTGTGCAACGCTAAGAATGGTGGTCAAACTTAAGATGAGAAATTTATGTTCTTGCTTCATAGACAACTGTCACATAAGAGTCATCCCACTGCTACATTCAAAATCCTGGCCAGACAACCCACAGAAAAGGAAGTCACTCTCTTAATTCCTCTGTCAAGATTAATTTTTATAAAACTTTATCATAGTCTGTTGGTTCTATCCCTGGTCAGTTCCTCACAGCTTTCCAATAACTCCAATGTGGGCTTGCGAACTTAAACAGAAAATAAACTCATTCATTTCTCTTACAACATCAACGCTACAACCACTGTCTTCAGATTCTGTACCGAATACCCAAAGGCTGCCTAGAAAGTTCCATTATTTCATTATCATAACTTTGATTTCATCTTTCTGTAAGAAGATTCAGTAAACAAATGACTTAGAAATGAAAGAGAATTAATTTAAGAATACGTGTCCCAAGAACAAACCACAGTGCAGGCTGTTGAAACAGACTAAATGCATTTGTCCTTTGGCTTTAACAAGAGTAACTACACTCGTAATCTCCCAATAATTTGATATTTAAACATGTTCAGAAAGAGCCAATCAAACAAGGGTTTATCCTCAAGGAGAGCTGCTGCCCTGCGGAGGAAACAAAGCAAATCAAAGCTTTCAAAGGCAGATGCATTTCTGAGGCTGCAGAGCGAGGGCAGCTCGCACCCTCGCACCTCCTCGCCCGCAGGGAGAGCTCTGGGAGGTTGACGTCGCAGCAAAAATCCCGAGATCTTATTTAACCGAAAGTTAAAGCCATCAGATTCTGTTTGCAAACTGAAAGCGTTTTGTTAAAAAGCATGACACGTCCAAGGCTTTATGAAAACATTTTCTTGTATTTGCAGCGAGAAGTCAAGTTATCTCAGATTCCCGTCTGCTGAATGAACCAAGTCATTAAACCGGCATTTGCATCGAAAGGCTTTTCACAGGGCTTTCTGTCAGGCCTTTCAAACAGGAATGAAATGAATGAGGGCCCGCTTACAAATGATGCATTGTTGAATGTATGTGGGAGCAAACAGCCACCATTGTGAGTGCAGGTGGGAAAGAAAAATGAATAGACAAGGAAGCTCACGGAATCTCATTATTGATGGACTATGTGCACGTCTTTAATGAAGTTTACCCAATAAAAGATGGATTTTCCCCTGATCCTCCTCTTTAAAAATTACGTTGAAAAATATACAATGGTGAAACATCTCGAAGATTAGATATGCTTCTCTTTCATCATTATACCACTAATTAAGATCCAGACAGACTCTTCCTTCAAGTATCTCAAAGCATTCAAGTATTTCAAAACTCAACTCAATCTCTTACAGAAATACCCTCATGGCCTTTCATTCAGATGAGGAAACTGAGGCATAATTTACCAATAGCGTGCAAGAAGAATGACTTAAAACCTAGTATTTTTTAACTTCAGTCCTTTAACTATGGAATTACACATTAGTCTTCATTTGATCTTCTCTGAAGTAAGATGCAACAACGTGCCCTAATGCCAAAAGTTTAAACAAACAAGAACAAAACCAGAAGCAACAGATGCTTCAATGACACTGCATGGAAAATACTATATCCCTGTCACAATCTTTTCGTGTGTGAACGGTCTCAAGATAGTCTTCTGCCATATTCTTTACAGCTGCTTCATCAGTTTTCTCTCCTGTTGTCTGGTAGCAGCTTTTATCCACATTTTCCTCACTGAAAAGGCACTTCAAAGTCTCATTTGAAAACATTTCTTTGCCATTCTGTTGTCTTCCTCCTGCTTTTGTTTTGCAACGGAACACACTTAGGCAGTATTTTTGCACTGTAGTTTCTGTACCATCTACTATGCCCGTCTCTCACCATTTAATTTTGCAAGCCTCTGTGTGTTGTTATTTACAATGAAAATGCTTAATTCTACTCATTTTCAACTTACAAACAGTATCTCCCTTTCCTAAGAATATCATTACCTCCATTTGATTCTTAGAAACTGCTTATTTTACTCTTCAACATCCATGTCACCAGAGATCTTAACAACTTTATAGTTTTCCTCCAGGTTAATAACATTAACCTGTATGGGGTCAGGACCTGATCCCCGATGGGCTGTAGTAGAAATATATCTGCAATAACCTTTTGAGATGATTGTGCCTTTCTAATGGAGTCAATGTGCACAGTGTTGGGGTTTTTTTAATTATTCTATTTAAAATTTAATAAAAGCAACACCCTAAAATGCCTTACAAAAGTCTAAGGACGTGTTTCTGCCATGCAATACATGCAATACCAAGTCACCTGAGCTACTGCCATCTCAGCACCAAAAGTACCATCATTGCTGCATCAGCACGCTGAGACAATAAACCTTGCAAGGAGAGCTGAACACTTTACAGAACTTTCACTTCCACTAGAAGAACCAACTAGTCCTTGAAATCAAAGGTCTAACCCAAAAGTCAGGAAGGGAGCATAGGCTGTGAATCCCAGACTCACCCACCTACGGTGTCTAAAGAGCCAGGATTCAGACATACCTCTCCAATACCTTGCACACCTCTTAACTTTGTGTTAATTACGAATCTCATTTGCTGCTGATCATCATGCACTCCAGAGAGATTATGCAAGTCTCATCTGGGACTAATGAATGAATATGAGATTTTGAACCTAAAAAGGTTCGAAGTTAAAGCACTATCAGATACGCTTGGAATTTAGTTAAAAATAAAAAGCTAGCTTGACAATATTGTAGGTTTTTTTTAATTTTACTGATTAGAAATAATTATGTTACTTTTTACACTTAAGACACAAGTATTAGGTTGAACATTCATCTACTCTTTGTTCTTTTTAAATATTGATACAACACTATTAACCTTCTTCTGGAATTTCCCTAATGCTCCAAGATTTATAATATACCAATGTTACAGATGACTTGCCCAGATAAGTTTTAAAATAGCTGCAAGAAGTTCAGTCCAAATATCTGGATGGAACGCAAAGGCTAAAAACATTTTGCTTCAACAAATACACTACCTACTAGGAAACTGGAAAATAATTCATTGTCGGTTAACTATATAAATCAGTACTTTTCCAAAACAAAAATATAAGACATATTCATCTTCCTGAATTATTGGTAATACCACTGGTTCCGTGTTGTTAGATTTATATCTCCTTGTACTTCCTTTTGTCCCTAAGACATACATGCTTCTTTATAAAAATACGTAATATATTTTATAATACATATATTTTAAACACAATTTCTATACATCATCCTTCTGTTTATTACCCTGAGATACCTCTTTGTGTCATTTTACTACATCATCTGTAGTTCCTAAAAAAAAAAAAAAAAGTACTTTAAGATCAATTTTTTTTTTTTAAAAAAGTTTCATTTTCTCTACAAACTATTTGTTTTGATCCATGGAACATGCTTTTTAAGATCATAATTATAAAACATCTTGAAAACAGTTCCCAAGCATCAATTAGTCTTCTCTCCAAATACCCTCTCATAGTTCAGGAATCTCATCTGTTTGCAAATGTACCTAGCTGCATTGACAACTGACAATGGTTTCTATTGGTTTGGAGTTTTCTTTTTGCACATAAGTAATAATCCTATTATATCATATACTTTTTAGCTCTGTCATGTTTTATTGTGCCAGATTTATGCCCAATATAAAACTCCCTACCTTGTATGTAAGGTTTCTGAACATGGAATTTATAGTCTGTAGAAGTGTTGAAGTTGTGTGGGTTGGGGAGGGCAGGAGACACCACGCACCACTGGCAGCATTACATCTCCAGCATACACAATTCAAGCTGAAACCATCTATGATGAAGCATTTTTCTCCCATCATTTTATAGATGGCAAAGAACTGAATATTCCATTTTCTTCTGTGATTTGGCAACTGATAGGAGAATAATAAATACTACATTTACATTTTATATCATGAACATGCAAGTATGCCAGATCATTTGCTCCTAGTTACCAGGAATTTGGAAATAAGTAACACCGTTTTACATGAGTGCAACCTCATTTCTTTTTCATCCACTTAGTCATTCTTAATAAGGTCATAAATATTTATTTTAACATTTCAATTCCAGGGACTGAAATAGCCATATTTTAGTTACCACTTCATCAAGTTTAAATTTGGAAATGAGCAATTTCAATTAATCTTAAAAATAATAATAAGAATAATTAAGCTCCTAACACTGAGTTTGGCTATTACATGATTTCTTTTCGTATTCTGGCAGCCTGATCATTGCCTTTCTCCATTTTGACTCTACGTTAAATAAAACATGTATCTACCCCATTCCATACCTCCTCAGCTTTTCAGTCATGAGTTTCAAGAGATTCTGATGTTTCTAGAAGGCTCATTCTTAGAACAAAATTTTCTTCAACGCTGGGCAAAAAAAATCACAAGTTGTACAGCACCATCCTTCCACTGAAGATGAACCAAAATACATCAGCACCCTGTGTGCACTTGCTTAGTCACTGATTCACATTAAATATCATCCTCTGTTCGTTAAACAGAATGGAGATCCAGAATATTTGGGACAATTTTCTCCTGTTTCCTCTGGGGTCTCTGAAGTGATCCATTTCTCCAGAAACTTTTTTTTTTTTTAGTTTTGTCTCACCATCCATTAAATCTCACCTACAAGTTGTAGAGTCCCTGTTCTTGGAGCAAGCTGTGTTTCACATCAATCAGATGACGGTTTCTCCTGCTGTCTATCACTCTCTTGGAAAAGATTTCTTTTATTCACCTGAATATAAAATTTCAAGTGAGGATTATCTGTCTTCTGGGCATATATACCAGTATGATAGGTGTGAAATTGGAAGACTGTACACCATACTATTATACAGTACATCAATTATTGAAGTAACCTGTATTCCTGCAAAAAACCCTGCCACCACTACCTTCCTTCCCCACAAAATAACAAGAAATATGGCAGAAATTGCAAATCGGAAGTCGTGATCTTTATGTACGCCACAACTGTACTGAGCACAGACCCGTACCTAAACGAGCCTTCAAACTCCTCTTCCAAACATCCTTCAACCTGCCTCCCTGGAAATCCTGTTGGCTAGCTTCACGCATCCAGAAGCTGCTAGGTCATACTCAGCCCCATAGGGTCATAACTTTTTTTTTTTTAAACTGTTTTTTAAACTTCAGTACAGCTAGTTTCAGCCAACACTGCTGGCATCAAGATGCAAACAGTACTGTTTTGTCTGTACTCTTCAAGGCCAGTAAGTCTTCAGCAAGGTCCAACTTCAAAGAGTGAATCTTTAACACTTTGTAAACCAGATGTAGTAATTTAATATCCAAATCAATATCAGGGAATAAAAATTCACTGGGGAAAAAAAAAAATCATAAAGCTAAGTTCCATGAAAACACATCAGAGCGTCTAAGCTCTTCAGTTCCCAGCTCATAAATAGCCCTGTTTTGCTTGCTATTGAGATATTATGTATTTCAGACAGACCTGACCCACGGATCGTATTATGCTCCTTTAGCTCATGTACACACACAGACCCCCTTTGACTATCACCTACAAAGCCTGCATCTCAAAATAAATACAGGAATGGGATGCAAGTTGTCTTTAAAAATGGGTTCATGCTTACCTTACCCCCACTGAACAGTAGGTTTAGTAGGGTGGTATTTCGCTGCAGGCTGAACACTAACAACGCAACATGCAAGTTCAGTTTGCTGCAGATGGTTCAATGGGTTATTCTGCTACTGGGTTAGCAAATGAATCTGATTGTTTGTGCAGCCACATAAACTAAAAGTAAAAAAAACCACCCCCACACACCCCCAAAACTTACAGAAAAGCAACAGTGGAAAGAGCTAGAAGAGAAAGAAAAAGGAGAGCCCACCCTTCACTGCACGTCAGCCTTAACTCAAGCGTGCAACCGTTGCAGTTTGTCGCTTCAAGCGGACATAAAACCCGTCAAGTCGCAATCAACCTATCGCCCTGTGCTTCTGCCCTACCAATTCCTCTGCACCTTTCAGACTCTGGAACAAATCCATCTGGGAGTTAACCAAGCAAAGCAAACTGTTTTGTCTAATCTTGTTCAACAAGTGGACACACAGCTGCCCTCACTCACTGGCGGAAGGGCTCGCAAGGATACATCCACTTTCCACTCCCTGATTCTCCTTCCCTTCTCCTTCACCAGGTGAACACAGAAAACAGAAACTCTGAGATGGCACGGAAAAGCTCCAGCATCAAGCCATCCTGGGGATTCCTACGGGGAGCCACTATATTGGTTTTACCATATTTATGGCTGCAAAAGATAAATACAGTATAATAATTAAAAAAAAAAAAGCAAAACACCACACCACAGGAACAAACAACAACAAAAAAACACCAAAAAAACAAACCACCCACAAAACACCAACCACCCTTCTTTTATGACCTTCCTTCCTAAACATTTATAAAACATTCAAGGATTACATTTGTCTTTTGAAAGGGATGTTTTTAGTGTTATAAACACTGTGATTCATTATAGTTCCCATGACCTCCCTATAATTAACCTTGGTTACATTTCCACTATACAGGATCTATCATTGCTTTTGGTAGCGAAGCCTATTGTTATTCAGGATAATAGAAGGCTACTTTAATAACTGAAAAACAGCAGTCACTGTGTATAAAATTTTTCTATCGCATTTTTTTCATTTGTTTTAAAAGTTGTTTCAGAATTTGTCCTTGTCAGTATACAAAGTGAGATAAGGATCATTCCAGCCAAAATAACAAACCACTTCAGAGGATGAAAATAGAGCCAGACATCAGTATTGTGCATGAAAGCAGAGTAAACTGAGTTCTCCTATACACTTATCATCATTATTATTGAGTTAGACTTCAGGAAAAAAAAAATTATCCAGCCCTTTATTTTGTATTTTTTTCTATTTTGAACGAAAGATTCACATTCATGAGCAAATATAACATATCTCTTTATACCTGACTGACAAACTAACAAACTTCAAAACATTTTAATAGGCAAACTAATAATTAAAAAAAAAAAACCAACCCTTTTTAAAGATAAGCTATTTGCTCTGAACTTTGCTTTGATTCTTCTTTGCCAGTGATTCAATGCAGCTGATCCCCTAAGCTCTTCAACACAGCATTTAACTTCACTACCACAAGTACACCACTTGATATCACTGGAATCAATCAATTGCAAATTCAGTCATAGCAATTTTGTTGAGAATGAAGTTACCTGCAACACTAAACTGTTGTGCTGGAAGTGGTAAGTTTCTTGCTAATGGAAATGGCCACTTTACTGGCACTCACAAAGAACAGTAATGCTGAGATTTATTTGCATGTACTAAAAGATGGCAAAGCAGTCAATGGTTTTTGACCTGCTTAGTTTTTTCAAGTTTTTTTATACTTAAACATGCAGCTTAAGTTGAGCCATTTGTGACTCATTCTGAAATACCAAAACAAAGGCATTATGCTCAAACTATTCCTTTTCTGCTTAAATTACTGTATTTAAAAAGGCAAGTCCCTGTTGTAAGAACAGAGATGTACATTAGAGTACTTTAACACTTTGCTATGATTCTCTGCAGCACTTACTGTTGACTAAGCAGAAGAGGCAATGTACAGAAGGACCGGGGAAATTACTACATTACACCATTTCACCGAGTGGAAGAGAAGGTAATTTCATCATACAGGGTCATCTGTCTCATTAGCACTACTGTTTTTCTGGTTTTAGTCCATCTGGAGTACAGCAATTCCTGTTCCTTTCCTATTCTGCAGCGTATTACCAATGACTACGTTATGTTGTTAGACATATGCAGGTGGCCCTCATCGGCACCAGTAGACTCAAGCTTTCATGTGAGGGTAACAACGATTTTGATGAACAGGAAATAAACGACATTTTGTTCTTAATTTAGCAAACAGGTGTGGCTCCCACCAACATTCAGGAAGATCTACCTTGCAAAACGTAAGCAGAATAGATTTCAGAAAAAGAATACACAGAAGCTTGCGCTTCTTTACGTACAGGAACAAGCAGGAAAGCAAAGCAGTCGCTAGGACTGCTGCTTCCAGCCTCAGCAAGAGTCTCAACACTGCAAACTGCAGTGAGTCCAGCTAAGTCAAAGCAATTATTTGCCCAACGCAACAATGGAAGTTTACTCCAGCTGTTAATATGACCATTTAGAATCA
>NW_009210063.1:0-7029 GCF_000690835.1 Fulmarus glacialis
GCAGACTTCCCTGTGGGATGGGTCTGGCTTGATGAAGACTAAAAGGTAAATTATTTTAAACAGAATTAATAACACACAACCCCAATTGTGCGTGGAATGTACCCAAAAATAAGGGTGGAGGAAGGGAATTGCAAAGCAATTCGTTTGCAAAACAGCACTAGTAACTTCAGGATGATCATTAGGCATTTATCAATAACAGATATTTCCCTTAACCTGATTAGTAACAGATACATATAGTGTATTTTTATTAAAAAACCAAATTGATAATTCTAAACATTACAGTCAGCAACATAGCCGGCTTTTTGTTCTTTCCAAAAACCAAAGGCACAAGCTGCAGGACCACAGGGATGGCAAAAACTCGTGATGAATTTGACTCACTGTGTAGTAAAGTTAGTGGGGAAAAAAGAAACAAACACCAAAGGAAAAAAAAAAAAATCACAAAGAAATGCTCTGGAACCAAGGCATTAGTAAGCACTGACAACCATTCAGAACTTGCCTCATCAAACTTGTATGAACTCTTATCTGACCAAGCTGACTGAACATCTCAACAGTGCAAAGACAACTTTATTAGATTTCACCCTGTTTTGCTCCCCTAAGTACATCCGGTATAGCTTTAATTTTTGTAATACATACAAACCACAGTGAAATCTCTTAATTCAAACACATCAATATCACAAGCAAGTAACTTGAACAGCTTCTTCAGAACACCCTAAACTGAGGTCTGAGCCAAAGAAAGCAAATAGTCCATTAGGTAACCCATCTAGCTTTGTACTAGTCTTTTCTTATCATGCACCTTTCTCTGAGGGAGACCTTTATCTCTCCCAAAGTAATGAAACTCTAGAAACACTCATATTCCAACTGACGCTGAAGGCACATATCACATGCCTGGCACGCTGAGATTTGGAAGTCTACAGTATTAAAAGGATTTCAAACCCCAGCATAATGAAAGAATAATGTTCCTGACGCAGCACAATCTAGAAACAGTCTGCACCTCAAGAAGCTCTCAATCTGCTTCATATATCCATACCTAAAATCCCAACTTTCTCAAATACTTGAGATATTTCCCCAGGTCCCTAAGATAATTTAGGCAAAAACAACAAGTTGGAGCAAGAACAAAGCCCTAAGTTTTCAAAGTATATCCATTTTTAAGTTTTACTTTTTTATACCACCTAATATGCAGTTTTTCCCCAATACAGTAATATTATTTTCTTGATCAAGTTCAGTAATGTAAACTAGATGTTACTAGAATCATGGGAAGTGATTTTAGGATTAAACAGATTTATTCCCCAGATTACCTAAAAACAGAAGAAAGAGGATACTATACACAACCAGGTATTGAAACGCCCATTTAAACACTACTAGGAGAAAAATAAAGATGACCATTCATACTCCTTACAGCAGCCCTCTACAAAGCCACTGGGGGTTGCAGGTATATGACTTATTAGAAGAGCATGAAGATTTTTTCTTGCAATTACTGGACAATACAGATATGGACATTTAATACTACCTTGTCCACTACTCAAACTTAAACTCAGATGACAGGATCTTGTCATTATATTTAAAAAAGAGAAGATCCATATATTTCATTATTACTTTTGGCATAAGATAACTTTACACCCCAGTTGAAAATTAACACTATTATAACAACACAACGTAAACTTGTTATTACTTTTAACTAAGACAAAAAGGAAGCACTGGAAAAGGAAGAAAGGAAACTGAACGATAAGGCTTTGTGAATATCAGCTCATGTTAATCCATCATTTTTAAGTATTTGGTGTGGGAGAAGGATCAGAACTTTAGTTCTTAAGTGTGCACTGAGCTTTATGGTTTCGGTACTTCAACCTTCCTTAGAAGCAAGCTGCAATTTCCAAGATTGCACACTCTTACTCCCTTCACAGTCACATAAGTAAAATGTGTTGGGTTAGGATTCTTGTATTACAGCTATAAAAACAAAACAACAAAAAATCCACCCTACAACACAATTCTGTCTTTTTGACCTGTATTCTTCCCCTCCACTGAATGGCAGTAACTCTGGGGTAACATGCGGGGATTACACCACAAAGAAGGATGGACAAAGAACTTCATATTGTTTGTCTTCTATGTGGTTGAAGTGCTGAATCCAGAAGAAAAATATTAAATCTATAAGCAGATCTAAGAAAATCTATACAATAGGCCAACTGATCAGGACTTGCGGATACCAAAAACCTACAAGAAGTTTTCCTTTTTCCGTTTCCAGATTGTAAATAACATCAGCTTCTGACACATTTCAGCATTCTTTAAGATCCACAATCTTCCTTTACCAAATATTACCAGAAAACACAAGTTCTTAAATACACTGAATCCATCTATTAAACTGGGTAGTCACAGTCAATGGCTCAGTCACAGAGATGGTCAGAACTGTCAGATTACAGCAGAACCATTGTTTACTGTACTTCCTACCTCAGGGCTGAATAATTTCAGCCTTTCAGCCTGATTGCTGCCTATCCAAGATCTTCAAATAAGGCAGGCAATTCAATTGCTTTCTTTTTAGGAACTTGAAATAAGGTGCTGCCTATTTCTAGGATGAGAGGAAATGGCCTCAAGTTGCGCCAAGGGAGGTTTAGATTTGACGTTAGGAAAAATTTCTTTACTGAAAGAGTGGTCAAGCCTTGGAACAGGCTGCCCAGGGAAGTGGTAGAGTCACCATCCCTGGAGGTATTTAAAAAACCTGTAGATGTGGCACTTGGGGACATGGTTTAGTGGGCATGGTGGTGTTGGGTTGACAGTTGGACTCGATGATCTTAGAGGTCTTTTCCAACCTTAATGATTCTATGATTCTAAATGGGACATGTCTTTCTGGAGCAAAGAGACTTCATCCAGTATTTATGTTATTTCTTCTGCGATATTGATATTTACAGTTGTTTCCCCATCACCACAAAGTCATTACCTTCATACTGTATGCAGATTAGAGACAACTCTGCAGCCTAATGGATACATTTTATTTTGACACTCTCTTCCAACAATCCATTAAACATGGCTAATTAGTACTAGTGATTACACATTAAAATTTCTATTTCACCACAAACTGCTTAAATTCACTGAACTGTGAGCTGCTATCCTGATTTTACTGTGGAAGGTGAACCAATGCTAGAAAATATAGACAGAAATACAAAATAACAAACTAAAATCTAGAATAAGCTCATTGCAGATATTAACTACATAAAAAACTTCTACATTGTTCAAAGCAGGGGGGGAGGAAATCACTGCTAGAACAAGACCAGGTTACAGATGTCAACATGCCACTGTATATATTTCTTCATCATCAAACCATCATTTAGCTACTTCAATTCATTGTGCATAAGTTTAGATAGTAAAAACATCTGATGTAGGAACTACATCTGTGTTATAAAGGTTCCAAGTATAAAATAGGGTGTTGTAAAACTAAATAAAGTCATACCTGCTTTATGAATCTCATTCAGCATTACAGTTTCACTTGAACAAAGTTTCCTAGATTCTGTTGTATGATCTTTCACACTAGTTAATTTTCTTTAGTGTCATTCTATTCTGAGAAATTTCTGAGAAATTTCCTACCACAGCCAAACTGCAGAAGGAAGACATTATTTCAAACACTTTAATTGGAAATTTTGCTCACCAGGATTTGGAAAATAAGAACACAGATACACATTGCTGTATTTTTTACACATGCGTACGTACATGTACATACATACACAGACACAGAGGTGAGTCTAGGTTAAACTGTCGAACTATTGCATTCACTTAAAAAAAAAAAAAAGCCTTACCCAAGTGTATACACAATTGTGCTAATACAGAAGACAGGAGTTTGCATTTCACTGTGATACAGACCACTGTAGACACTAACATGCAAAGATCACATAAATCTGTGCATGAGGGATCCCAGGGCAGCTGCACAATATGAGCATACATTTCACATATGAGAACACTAGAACTCAAGTACAACTTCTTGCAAAAGGGAAGATAAAAATTTCTGTTTACTGAGACATTCTTACTGCCTCAGAAGGAACACTCCTTCAGATGCTGTTTCTCGCTGAAGACCTTTACACTTGCAGCATCTCTATTTGTAGAAAGGCATAGTTTTATCTAGTACTGAGACAAGTCCGAAATAACATTTTTATGGAATTCAGAAATATTACACATCTTTTCTCCTCCTACAGAGGTCAACCGCTTATTAGTTGAAATCCTCCCTTGTCAAACTTGCATTATTATTCCAGAATTTCTCCCCATGCACCATTTGGGTGAGGGGTGGGGTGGTGTGGACAGGCAGAAGAGAGGCAGTTAACCAGCAACAAACTATACTGAGAAATTCAGATGATTTCCAAATGTTAAACAAAAATCCAAGTCTATTAGAGACTAATACTAATGGGGAGAGGGAGAGAACAAAGCAAAATAAAACAACAGATAAAAACTCCACTCATTACAGCTTTTCAGGTTGCAAATTAAATCATGGCTTCTACTGGAAAGAACCCAAGATATTCTCAGAAACATGAGCATACTGGAACATTCATTTTTATATTGGAAATGTAGGCCTGTATCTCATTCTCTAAAATGTCCGCTCCAGCCTGAGAAATTGGCGCAGCATATTGATAAAAATGAGAATGTGTTCTGTCAAGGATACTGCAAGGGACAATTTGAAAGGCAGGTCTTATCTACTCTTCATGGAAATTGGCAAAGGCATGGAGCATTCTTCATCGAAGTATGATCTCACCAACATCTTTAACCAAAATTCTCTGATGGGTTTGTAGCAGTTCTTGATCTTACTTTTACTCTGTTCTGAACTTCACAGTAAGGCTACATCTTCAAGCGGCCGAGGAAAGGATGTTGAGAGGAAAAAGGAGAAAAAAAATATTGTGTCTCTCTGAGAGGGTACAATTATTTGGAAAATATTTTAATCATTCTATGCTATCTACAGAGCAAGAAGTTAGAGCTGTCTAGAATTCAAATTAATTACTTCTAAAAACAATTTTGAAGGGAAAATAAAATACAAATTCACACCCTTTCCAAGTTGTGGAGTTCTTTGAGATATTGGATATTAAATCTAGTATCTCAAAAATACGCATCTACTATTACACAGCAAAAATATTTGCTTTATTCCATCACCTTCTTTCTCATTTGCAACAGAGAAGGGTCTTACTCATTCATATACCTAAATCAGTTATATTTGCAAATTTGATATCACCAAGTCCGTTTGCCATAGCAAAGCATCATCTATTCCAGCTTAACATTTTGTTTAATGAAATAATATTAGCTACTTAGGTAGAAAAGCTACAGACATATTCCTATCCATTTAGAAGAAATGATGGAGGATCTGGTACTGAAAGAACAGACTAGTCAATATGGTTTTATACAGCAAGGGCAAACACTTTCAGCTAGAAATTACCTGAAATAAGACTCCTTGTAAGGAATCTAAAGCAACAAAAAAAGTGTTATGTAGCCAAAACACAAGTACAACAAAAAGGGTTTTTTGCAAATATCAAAGTCCAGGGAAAAAAAAAAAAAAGTTCATTAAATACTTTGAGAATAACACTATATGTTCCGAATGAGATTAAAACAAACACACACAAACCCCTCCACATTCAAACCGCAAAACATCTTTAGTAGGAAAACCCCACCATGCCAGGAACCTTGCCTTGAATTCCATGATTTGTGCTGGAGAGAGTCCAGAGTTCACCTGAACTCCCTAATACAGATTAAAAATAAAGCTGCCTTATTTACACAAATATTTTGAGTGTTTTCCTAAACCTCTCTCATATTCCATTTCTCCACCCCCCAAAACCAAGCAGAACAGTTAAGGTAAAATTGAGAAAGACGGTAGGGGTCTTAGTTTAGATTTTGAACAGCACATTTAAACTTTTAAGCTTCACTGCTGCAGGACATGTCATGAAATACGAGGATCAATCAAATTCTATGAAGAGGATTGATTCGGAGGACTCTCATAATATGTCTAATCAAAACAACATCCTTACACATCAATTTTACTTCCACATGAGAAACTCAAGAGAAACACTGAGCCTTAGCAGGGACAAACTATAGAATAATATCTTTATGTAAAATCACTAAAATTATATTTGGAGAGGAGAGAGGGAAGGAGAGATTATTGTTATGCATATAGCTAGCACTAAAACAATTACTCCAGTTGCATCCTTTGGAAAACTCTTAATCACATTATACCCTAGTACATAAGTTCTTAAAGCATGGCCCACCATGCTTTACATCTCTCACATGCATTGAGCATAAAAGCTATTGCACTGCAGATTGATTTTGGAATGCAGCTGACACCTAACCAATTAAGAGGCTTTTCACAACTACTGTCTGATGGCATAAGAAAACATTCACCGTTAATAGCAAAGACATTACTTATTGCCACAGTAAAAGTGAAGAAAAAACATCATATTTTCACCACCAATTTCTGGTTTTAATCTATTGAACTTAATGTTAGTCACAGAAAAGCTAGAGCAGATATGCATTCATTCACATGTTTGCAGGTTGGAAAAAGCAAGGGAAATGACATGGACACTGCACCTCTGCACGGTTTCACATCCATACATAATGCTTTAAAGGAGAACAAAAAAAAAAAAAAAGCTAATTAGAGACCTACCTACAACTCTACCACGTCTACGCCTGGAGCCCTGCTGCCTTGCAGCGCTGTTCAACAGCCCAGCACAGGACTAGGAACCAGAAGTTTTTAGCACAGCCCATGTTATTTTCCAGCTCAGCCACTGCCTCACTGCGTGACCTTGGGCAAGTCACTTCCCCCGCATCCCAGCTCCCCACCTGACAGTCTCCCCCTCCGCAGAGCACCGATAATTATTCACCACAAGCGACTCTGCACTGGCGAAGCTGGAATAGAAGGGGGAGGGAGGGCGAACGGGAGTGGGGGTTTCCTCGCTTACAGGTGATAAAAATCTCCCCGACATTGCTCCAGCCTCCCGCCCGGGGGAGGATCTCCCCCCACACCTTCCCTGTTTCCCTACTGTACGGGTTAAACCGGAGGAGAAGCCGGCAGCTCCGGCT
>NW_009210064.1:0-25988 GCF_000690835.1 Fulmarus glacialis
TCCATGGGGAGCACCCCAGGACGTCTGGGCAACCCCAAGAGAAGTGCTATGGGAGGTCGAGAGGACAGGGCCACCCCTTGAGGAGAGGGCAGCCAAGTCATCCCCACAGCGTGGTAACCAGGCTGGAGGGTGGCAGTCCAGGGAAGGATGGGGTAGAGGTGCAGAGGGAACAGCATGGATCCAGAATATGTGGGGGCAGCTGAACTTAAAGCACATTCCATCCTCCTGTTGGGAGGAAGGTGACCCCAGCCAGGCTGTTCAAAAGGCATGAGGGTCCTTCCTGCCACAGGGCTTGAGGTGGGTGCTGTGCATCTGCCAGGGGGCCTCTCTGCCTAGGGAGGTGGTGGGCCACCATCCCTCCTGTCCCTCTGGAGACACCACACTCAGGAGCTTGTTTCTTCTGGGAAAGGCCCTGCAGGGCTGCTCTGGGCAATAGTCATGTTTAGGACTTCCTCCTCTGAAGTACCTCATTTAGAGCCCTCCTTGCAGGCTTAGCAAGGCAGCTGGCAAAGATGCTCCCACTCCTTTTTCAGATGAATCAAAAGTCCCCTTCCTTCAAAGAACAGCCCATGGCCATAAAGTCTGGGATGACATTTGGGCATGGTGTCCCCCAGCCCTGACCTCGTGGCGCAATGGTAGCGCGTCTGACTCCAGATCAGAAGGCTGTGTGTTCAAATCACACCGGGGTCAGGATGTCCCACCTCCATGGGGTAGCACTGAGATGGGCAATTCACAGGCAACTTGTTTTTGCCCTCCCACTCTATATCCCACAGCCCTGGTGAAGGGCAGTAAATGAGCCATGGCAGAGTGGTCTTTCCTTGCTGGACCAGTGTTGGGAAATATCTGGATATCTTCAGCCTTCCCTCACCCTATGTCTACAAAGGAGGCATGATTAGTGGTCATCCCAGCTGTGGCTCCACATCTGGGTATCACTTCTCCTGATCCCAATCCCGCTCCAGAAGGGCAAGGGCATCTGACTGCAAATGAGGACTTCTACAAAAAGCCCAGCCTGCAGTCTCCTGATCCATAGCAGGGCACATTATCCATTGCAGCACTGGCCCTTGCGAGCCTGGCACCCTGTGGCAACATGTTCTCTTGTTGCTGTTTGTGTTTTTTGCCTCCCATCTCATCACTGTGCATTTTGAGAAAAGTCTACATCCATCTACTCCATACACTGCTGTTAGGTGGTTGAAGGTTGGGATAAGATCCCGTTGTGTGTTCTTCCTCAGGTTGAATAAACCCAATTCTTTCCACCTCTCCTCACATCTCAAGTACCCAAGTCCACCACCACCTTGGTGGCTCTCACTGGACTTGTTCCACTATGTCGGTGTCTTTCCTTTGATTCTGTTGAAACACCTGGCTGTGAGGAACTGAAACCCCACTGTCAGGACTAGTCATCAGGATTGTTAACACTCTACTTACTCTCTTCCTGGTCCCCCATGCATTTCTTGGTGAGATGGAGAGAGGGGATGGAGGTCTGGAAAAAAAAGAGACTCAAAGCTATGGGAATGACCTTATATGAGTTATAATTCATTAAAAGTAGTTGAACTCTTTTAAGGGCTCTTTAAAGGTGAATTTTAAAAGACATAAACAGGGGGCATAATGAAAAGAGACAATGGAGCAATGAGAAAGGCAAGAAAAGAGTAGGGGAAAAAAAAATAATTTCTCCAGCTGTACCCACACCAGGGGTGCACCTTCCCACAGGAGGGCCGGGCTGCTACGCCTGTGCCAGAATCAGGCATTTAGCAGGAAGAAAAGTCCCACAGTTCTGCATCCTGCACACAGAGGAGGACATTGACCCAAAAGTCCATAAGAACAACACAAGTGTGAGACTCACCTAACAAGGCAGCCTTGAGCTCACACCTCCAACGAACTCAGGCATGTTCCTGATATTTGGACAACAGCTGAATGGCGATATCGGAACATAGTACTGGACTAACATCTTCAGAAGCTCATGTAGCCACCCAAATGTAATTTAGCCTGTGAGGAAGATCAGCTAAAGGTATCTGGTAGATGAAGTGTCTCAAAAAGGTAATTTCCATGGATTCATGGGTGGTGGGATTGCACGTGGGCTTTGGCAATGCTGCTCGCCTGAAAGTGCAAGGGGCTTAAGCTACCCAGACACAGGCTGTCCTGTCCGACCACCCAGCCCTGGAAGACCCCGTTTCTGCCCATAGCTTGCCTGGCACAACCCACAAGTGTCTTGGGGGATGGAGACAGAGGGGAAAATAGACAACCCCTGGGCTCAGACCATCTCACAGCTGGGGATCACAGATCTAGAGAGCTCTGGGGATGCCCTAAGCCTGATATTGCCTGGGAATCACAGCCACAGACAGAAGGCAGAAGAATACAATGAATGAAGGAGGGCAAGGTCCTTCCGGGTGCTTCCACTCTTCCTAACTCTGTACCAAAAAACTGAGTGTAAGTCCTTCCGTGACTCCCATTCTCACTTATCTGATGAACGTAGACCTAAGGGCTCCTATCCCATGTCCCAAAACTCCTGGTGTGTCACCGATGGGTTGAGTGAGCAGAGGATTTTGTGGGTGGCTTTCCTCCAGATGTCGCTACCTCACTGTTGTTTAATGTCTTTGGCTCTTCCAAAAACAAATAAGCAAGGGGCGCACCCAAAGGCAGGGGGGATGTCTTCTGACTGTGGACCAAATGCACACGTGGGGAAAACATTACAGCTGGAATCCAAATCCTGTATGTGATGAGTGCATTCACTCATCTGTGATCGCTGCAAATGATTTATACCACCACTTCATCTCTGTAATGTGATTTTCTGTCCCTTTAACTTCTCTGAACAGAGAGAAACTCAGGTATTTCCTTTGCAGATCTTCCACATCTGAAAAAACCCCAATATAGTACAAGTTGCCAGATGCTTTTGCTGGGAGTGCTAGCACACTCTTGAAAGAATGGTATCTGGTAAGAAGTATTATTTTGGTATTCTTCTGGTTAGAAGTATTATTTTCACTGCAGCCAATGGGAACAGTTTTTACATTTCATAAAAAATGCCAAAATTTACAATTATTCTCACTCTTCAACAGGCTGAACTTTGAAGACTTTTTAAAGTCTTTTTTTTTTTAAAAAGCAGGAGTGACTTGAGTCACAATATAGACAAGAGCTGGCTGGTGATGAGGTTTAGTCAAGGGGACAGTTTACCAGGCAGTAGAACTTGATGTCTTCCATGCAAGGAAAGTTGTCATAGGTTACTTAATAACCAAATTATTTAATAATCTTGAGGCTCTTTGAATTTTTCTAGTTAAAACACTCTACCTTGCATAAACAAGGACATTTTTGAGGCTGTATCAGATAGGGAAATGTGAGGGAGAAAGGCTTAAAATATTCCATAAAATTATAAATCCTTGTAACAAATGCTGTTTCAGATATATCTTTATTCTCCAATGAAAATCCAGTTCTCAGAAAATTGAG
Organism: Fulmarus glacialis; assembly: GCF_000690835.1. Classification (NCBI taxonomy): domain Eukaryota; kingdom Metazoa; phylum Chordata; class Aves; order Procellariiformes; family Procellariidae; genus Fulmarus; species Fulmarus glacialis. Next base: position 3,433 of record NW_009210064.1, read on the forward strand.
GTCCAAAACAGTTTACTCTAAATATTGACATATAATGGGCTTGACAAGAAAAGAACATGAAGCCTGTGAGCACAAGCCCAACTTTCCTGAGTTGGGACCCCTGCTCACAGCACTAGATTGGATCCAGCACTGGATTTTTTGTATCTGGTGAAAATAATTACAGCTACTTTAAATATATTGTCAGGCAGCGAGAATTTTTTCTGGCTCTATAAGCATCTGTGCCATTCCTGTGTCACTGGCTATGCTGACTTCTAGCACGATCCCATGACTGCACTGGAAGCTGAAGTTTCATTTTGATTTCCCTCCACCCTGTTGACTCAAGGCTCAGTGTCTAAGTTGAGGACAAGGTCACATCTCCCTGTTAATGATCAAGGTAAGGTCATTTTTGTTCTGCTGGACCTTTTTTATGGATAAAGATCCTCCTGTTTGTGGAGGGAGGCTAACTCCTGGGCACTGGTGCCAATAACAAGGTCTTTAGCCTCTTTTTCCCTCAGTATCTGAATCACCACTGAAGCAGCTGCTGGAGAAGCGATGGAGTCTATTAAGATCCAAATCCCAAGCTTTGGGTCTCTTGTTTTCTCTGGTCAGGCCTGTCCCTGGAGGCTCTCAGCCTTATCTCTATTTACATCTAAGGCTCACCCCTGCCTTAGTGCAGAGCAGGATGGAGGTGCCAGGGCTCTGACTGCTGGTCATCCATGGGGTGCCCCCACCTTCAGTGTGTGGATGAATTTTTGTAAATGTCTTCAACAATGACATGGAAAAAGAAGCAAAGAGTGGAATCTCCAGGTTTGCAATTTTTATTTCAAATATTTAAAAGCCAGTTGCAAGGAACTTCATAAAATGGAGTGGGAAAATAGATGATAGAAGTGTATCAGTACACTACATCTAGGGAAAAATAACCCAGACTGTCACACTGGACAGGCAGTTACAACCCAGGAAAGACATCTTGACATTTGCAGACAGCAAACTTGTCGACCTTGCTGCCACGGGAGGCTGTGAAGGCAGACAGTACCAGCAAGGTCAAAAAGGTCTAGGCGTAGATGGTCCAATAGGGCATTGCTCTGTTCTTATGTTAAAATGTGAGGTCAAGATTGCCCCAGCAGAGAGTTGTTGGGGATTATTTCTTTCCCAATATATATTTTGGTGCTAGCATGTAGCTGATATCGGGAGGCAGAAGGGCTTTCAGATAGTACACTGGTATCTTTAAAATCAGACCATAAACCAAATGTGGTATGAGATGGATTATCAGCCAAGGCATCCACAAGTAATATTTCTTTGGAATGATTTCAGGGCAAAACAACTATAAAAAGGACTCAAAGCAATTTTGTATATCTGCCTCTGTTGCAATCCCCAAACCTGAAAACACACACACACACATACACACACACACGCACTCATGGTTACACCTTTCTCTTAGGTTTTTTTCTGAGCCAAAACTGTCTAACTTTTTTTTTTCCACTGTTTCAACCATATCTTCAAATCTCTTTGTGACACCGGGTTCAAGACCTGCATTCATAATGACTTTTTTAACCTCTCTTTGCTATTTTTCACTTGTTTTTCCAGGTGCAGACCCAGGATATACTCCTGAGTGAATGTCAGGTTGTCTCCTTAGAAACTGGACAAATGTCAGAACAAAGTCCAAAAAGATCTCAACAAAGCACAAGGAGACCCTTGTGAGCAGACACCAATGCTGATAGTGAGATGTAATCAAGAGTAAATTTTTTAAATGGGTAAATGTCTAAATGAGAGATATACAAGCCAAAGGTTGAAGGTAAGTGTTCTTCTAATAGCATTCCCTGCTCTATCACAGTTCATTGAGTTTTCAAAGCCCCAGAGGTGTGCCCAACACTTTTCATGCCTTATGTTTGCAGTGAAGGAGTCATGATGTGAATTTCTTCCAAGAAAGTTAAGTGGCAAGATGGAGCTGGAACATATGGCCCTGCTCAGCACATCGGTCCCCTTTTCCCAAGGTTAATAGAGGAATAACACCAAAGAGTCCTTTTCCTTACAGCATCTCAGATGTATTGGCATCCCCTGGGACAACAAAGCACTGTCACCATTCATACGTTAATTCTTGCAATACCCCTGGGAAGGAAGGGAGAGAAAATCTTCTCCTGGTTTTACCAACATGGGGATGGAAAAACTTTCTTGGGGGCAGGTTGTTGAAACAAGGAATCAAATTTGTGTCTTTGGAGGCTCCACATGCGGCTCACTATGCCACCCCTGAAAGACTCTGCCCTGTCCAACCTTCTGTGAGATCTTAGGCAAGTCATCTTAGGCAAGTCATCCTGGGGGTGCTGGTTGACAGCCGGCTGAACATGAGCCGGCAGTGTGCCCAGGTGGCCAAGGCCAATGGCATCCTGGCCTGTATCAGAAATAGTGTGGCCAGCAGGAGGAGGGAGGGGATCGTGCCCCTGTACTCGGCCCTGGTGAGGCCGCACCTCGAATCCTGTGTTCAGTTTTGGGCCCCTCACTGCAAGAAGGACATTGAGGTGCTGGAGCGTGTCCAGAGAAGGGCAACGAAGCTGGTGAAGGGCCTGGAGCACAAGTCTGATGAGGAGCGGCTGAGGGAACTGGGGCTGTTTAGCCTGGAGAAGAGGAGGCTGAGGGGAGACCTCATCGCGCTCTACAACTACCTGAAAGGAGGTTGTAGCGAGGTGGGGGTTGGTCTCTTCTGCCAAGTAACAAGCAATAGGACAAGAGGAAATGGCCTCAAGTTGTGCCAAGGGAGGTTTAGATTGGACATTAGGAAAAATTTCTTTACTGCAAGAGTGGTCAGGCCTTGGAACAGGCTGCCCAGGGAAGTGGTGGAGTCACCATCCCTGGAAGTATTTAGAAGACGTGTAGATGAGGCGCTTAGGGACATGGTTTAGTGGCCACTGTGGTGTTGGGTTAATGGTTGGACTTGATGATCTTAGAGGTCTTTTCCAACCTTAATGATTCTATGATTCTATGATCTCATACGAGACTTAGGAAAGGTTGTGCAGAGTTATTCCACACCTACTCCAGGGTCCTGTCTCTTATAGCGGTCCAGATGTCCACAGAAAAGATTAAGAAAAAGACAGGCAGAGCCTCATATTTTCCTTGATACACTCTGTGAGCTTCCCACTGACGCTTACTTCCAGAAATGGGACGGGTTTGTGTCCCTGTGAGCTTCCTACTGATGCTTACTTCCAGAAATGGGACGGGTTTGTGTGCTCACCACCCTTTCAGGGTGTTTTCCTGGGAATTTGCCTGATCATTTTCAAATATACAAACTGCCAGAAAGAGGATTGTGAGCAATTTTCCTCATTGATCAGGAGAGAAAAGGACACATGGATGATGGTGCCAGAGTAGCTCAGATACCACTTCTATCGCTGTCCCAAATAATTTAAATTTGCTGTAAGCATCAATTAGCTGCACAATTACCCAGCAAGGCAAGTTCAGCTGCCACTGAATCATGTGCAATACCTTAACAAGACTCAGCAGATTCCTGGCTGCTCTCCCCTCCTCTGTCTGCTTATCTCCGTGCCTCTATTTCCCTTTCCAGTTGGTGACTTCCCACGAGGGAAGGGCTTGTCCAGGTACCAGATGGGGTACAACAGAGACTACCAAATTCCAGTGCAAAGAAAATCACGATTAACAAGGCATGGAGAGCTGTCTATAAAAATCACACTGTTCCTGCCTACAGTACATTCATTTACATGTTTACATCAGGAAAAAAAGGCAAAATCCACTGTTTATCCTTTTCCCCAGCAGGGTGAGGTGCCTACTTTATACAGCTGAAGAAAGGCAGGGGGAAAGCCATGCGAATGCAACGTATCTGGGTAACATTAATTCCCCCATCTGAAAGAGCTGGGAGACCGGGCAGACCTTCTCACCTTGCTATTATCAGTACCATTTTCTTGGGTGCCTGATCCTCATGGCCACGTTGTTCTCTCAGCACACCCTTTTCCCAAGATTTGTACTGGTGGAAGATGATCAACTGCTTCTTAGTCTTTTGTGCATAGAAAATAAACCAAACTTCCTTTTCTTTGTATGAACATTTCCCTGGGATTTTGTCACTTGGTAAGAACAGAAGCTGTCTGCCAAATAGGATTTAGGCCCACAGCTTGCTCGCTTGCTTACTTCCTTTGTGGTTCTTAGACTTTAAATCATATTCCTGTACTCAAAACTGTTCTTGCAGCTAAATCACTGCACAAGACCTATGTCCTTTACACTGGTGAAATGGCTGAACAAATAAAGAACTGTTTTAATCAAAAAGGCCAATTAGTTGGTAGGGGGAAAGCAAGAGATTTCACTTATTTGTGCTGTGATTGATTGCAACAGCTTTGGTCCAAATAATACACCATAACTGGTGAGCGTTTTGGGGCAGGAGGAGTGAATGGAGGGGAAGGAGAGAGGGAAAGGCTCTATCTACCCTCTCCTGTGAGAACATCCATAGCGAAATTCTCTGGGGCAGAATCACATCCATGCTAGCAAGTCAACAAGTGCAGGGACAAAGGTTGTCATGGCTCTGTACTATCGGCTTGTATCACCAACACGGGCACAGTTTGGACCCAGGTCTACTAGCATGACCCAAACTATCCCTGGGCACAGCTGGGGGTTGGCATGGGCCAGGGACCATTCCCAATAGATAGTTTTAATTCAGCCACCTTGTTCTGGAGGGTGAAAGAGTTTAACAGTATGGATGGGGCCAGCCATCCTATGCCTTATGAATGGTCCCTGTCATGTTTAGTTGCATCATTGACACAACTCTCCTTCCCCTCCTTCCTCTGGCAACCTCCATCTGACCCACTGTTGGACTGGCTCCACTGTCACCCATCACAAGACTCCATCAGCACACAGGAAGGTATACCAGAATAACTTTTGGCGTACCAAAATTTCCCTGTTCATCATCTATCCTTCAGCCCCAACCCAATGGAAGGAGTTAGACAGAAAAGAAAACCCAGATTTTGAGGCTAAATATGCACCTATTCACAATCAGCTTCAGATGATCTGACCAGGTAGCCCAGAGGACTCTGCCCTGCAGGTCCTACCTAAAGAGCAGTGATCCGTGGGTCTTGCCTGTGAAGAGGTGACACATTTTTGCATTGATAAGGAGTTAGGCTTTTTGCTAAGTCTTTGCCAAGGCTAAACCTTTACGCGTGCTCTTTGTACCAACACCCACAAAACCATACACAGTGCCCCTCTGAATGGCCGGAGATGAAGGTGAAGGGTGGGTGTGTTTTACATCCCCAGCAAAGCCGTGGGTGTGAAATCTGTACAGAGGACTCCTGAGAAAGGCAGCCCATAATGCTGCTAGCAAGTCTTGGCCTTTCCAAAGGTCATTTGCCCGGCAGTGTCTGGCTCATTACCCAGGAGGAATCCCATCTTAGGAGGGGGCGGTTGAGGAGCTGCCATTAAAGGCATGGTTTCCCAGCAAAGTCATGCACAGGGGAGCAGGAGCTATTAGCCGTGGGTGGCTCTGTGGAGACCTTTATGCAGAAGGCTGGAAGTGACCCTCTTAGCTGCTGTGGCGTTGGATCCCTGCAAATGGCCTTGAGCGTTTTGTCAACTTCAGCAGATGAAAATCAGATTGGCTTATGCCCTATCAGTGTGCCTGTGAATGAGGGAGTTCAAAAATTAACAACTCAGCGGCTTCCCTTTCCTTTTGAGGGACTCTTTCAGGCTGGCCTCTGCAGGTGCTGCAGTATCAGTCCTGCTCCCAGCTAAGATTGGATCAAGCCTCATCCCCCAGCATGGGCTCCAGAGTGGTGGGGAAACACCATCCACGGATGGGGAGATGAAATAAGGAGAGAGGCAGAGAGCAGATTTACATGGTGCTCCCATAGGCTCACCTGATAGATGCTTATCCTCAAGGAGATATTTAAGGGACAGAGACAGCAGATATCGAGAAGACACTTAGGGTCCTGTCTCTGATCTCTAAGAAATGGCATAGTCATATATTGAGGTATTTTCAACCCAGCAAGAAAATTAACTGAAACTTGTCTTAAACTAGAGATTGGGAAGCAAACATTTTGGTGATGAAGGCGCAAGGAAAGAGCTCTTGGTCCCCAGCCAGGTGCTGCCCACTGGGTGGTAGAAAGCAAATACCGCATGCAACTCCAGCCCCTGCGTGCATTACACAATGCGCTGATTAGTTCATTGGAAATTGATTATGTACTTGATTACGTCACGGTTTACATAACTGGGTTTTGCCTGTGATATTGACCTCAGAAGACGTGAGCTGCTTTCCAGAGGGCTAGAAATGAAGTAACTAAGTAAGTTGAACTAACTAGGTGTTTATTATAAGGGAGTCCTCCAGGTGGCTTCTTTCCTTTGTTCTTTAAAGGATTATATTTCAAGTCATCTTTTAGAACTCCATGGGCATATTTTGTTTGTTAGATGCATTTTCTTTTAGTATTATCCCTCACTGCGTGTCATCTGTCCAAGTAGAGATCTGCAATGGTTGACTTCCAAAGTGGGATTTAGATGTCGCTCACAAGCACCTAATCACTGTGACAGGTACAGGGGGAAAACCCTGTGGAACTCCAAACCTCAATCAAGACACCGATCTGTGTAGAAGATAGTTGTCTTAATCCCAAGTCATTTATAGCACAGGAAAGATTGCTAGCACCAGGGCAAAGAGGTGTTCAAGACAGCTGAGCTGTGGGTAGAGGGAAGGGAGGCAGTTGCTCCAGCACCTTGTCAAAGACTCATTTGCAATTGGTGCAAAACCAAACAAATATGAATACCTAAAATATGATTAGTTGTGAATACAGACTGGAAAGCTATACTTCTGTACTAGTAACAGTGCCTTTCTCTAGGTCCTGAGATCCTACGGCATGATGTGACCATACCCATATTGTGCAACTGTCTTAGCCTCCAAAACAAGGTTACCACATCAGACTGCCTACTGGAATAGTTCCTAGCCAGGGCTAATCGTTGAAACGGCCCAGGAATTTTTGGCAGAGAGCTAGCAGAGGCCAAAACTGCCAGGGCTGTTCTAATAATTTAATATTATGGAGGATCAAGTTTCAGTGATCATGTCCTGGCATTTTTTAATCTATTTGTACAGACACAGAGAGGTCGGCTGAATCACTGTTCAGACTCTACTAACTGTGTTAGCTACAACTCAACAGGTTATAATGAGATTTTGGATGTAGCAGACACAACGGACTTGTCTATTACACCTGAAAACAAGCATGCGTATGCAGGTGAAGGTCAATGCCATGCTGACCTGTGATATATATATGACTCCGATTCTTGTGGCTGCAGCATTAGCAGCTTCCTACCTAACAAGAGCCAAAGGAGCTCCAGTGATTTTAGTTTTGTTGATGACAGTACCAGAGTCAACAGAAATCCCCCTGATACACCACGGGAGTAACCATCTTGGTGCTGCACAGAGAGAAGCATGTAGACACTGCTCACTGTCTAATGAAAACACTTCTGGTGTTTTAGTTCGTAGCCAACTGCACAGTAATTCTTAAAAATTAAAGCTTCTGTGCTATTTCATATGATAACATCCACACAGAAGCCCCAGCCCCTTCCAGGAAAAGCATCACTCCAGCAACATTAGCATCGTGTGACAGATCAGGAAACTCATCACGCAAGACCGGAGAAGTACTAGTATTTTCTCCATAACATACAGGAGATCCTGCCTTCCAGCCTTCCTCTCAAACACTGATTATTATTCCTCCTCACCCTCATCTTTACAAAGGAATCTTCCCTTTGCACAGGCTCTAGGGGCGCAGGGGACATTACATTCTCTACGTTGATTTTCAGCACCATTGTGTCTATTTAATGTTGACTCACTGTATGGATTGCAACATGAGGCCACATGCAATTGAGATCAAAGCAGCCAAGGGTAGGTAATAATTGACTAAGTTCCCAGACCTCAGCCTTGCAGCATCCCTGAACCTTACGTGCACGCAGGCTCTGCAGCCTCCTCTTCTGCCCACCTCAGGTTTGTGCCTTTTCACTGACGCTAGCAAGTCTCTTGCACATCAGGATTCTTTAACTGCTCTTTGCTGTACTTTTTTTCCTCTAAAAGGTTTAAGGAGTTTCTCTATTAGAGGACCATTTTAGCTATCACAAGCACGGTGACGACTGATCATAGGATCATAGAATCATAGAATCGTTTAGGGGAAAAGACCTTGAAGATCATCAAGTCCAACCGTTAACCTAGCACTGCCAAGTCCACCACTAAACCATGTCCCTAAGCGCCTCATCTACACGTCTTTTAAATATTTCCAGGGATGGTGACTCCAGCACTTCCCTGGGCAGCCTGTTCCAAGGCCTGACCACTCTTTCAGGAAAGAAGTTTACCACTCTTCCAGTAAAGAAATTTTTCCTAATGTCCAATCTAACCCTCCCCTGGTGCAACTTGAGGCCATTTCCTCTCGTCCTATCGCTTGTTACTCGGCAGAAGAGACCAACCCCCACCTCGCTACAACCTCCTTTCAGGGAGTTGTAGAGCGCGATGAGGTCTCCCCTCAGCCTCCTCTTCTCCAGACTAAACAATCCCAGTTCCCTCAGCCGTTCCTCATAAGGCTTGTTCTCCAGGCCCTTCACCAGCTTCGTTGCCCTTCTCTGGACACGTTCCAGCACCTCAGTGTCCTTCTCGTAGTGAGGGACCCAAAACTGAACACAGTATTTAGTTGAATCTCATACAGTTGGCCTCAGCCCATAGATCCAGCCTGTTCAGATCCTTCTCCAGAGCCTTCCTACTCTCGAGCAGATCAACACTGCCACCCAACTTGGTGTCATCTGCAAACTTACTGAGGGAGCACTCGATCCCCTCGTCCAGATCATTGATCAAGATATGAAACAGAACTGGCCCCAAAACTGATCCCTGGAGAACACCACTTGTGACGAGCCGCCAACTGGATTGAACTCCATTCACCACAACTCTTTGGGCCTGGCTATCCAGTGAATTTTTTACCCAGCAAAGAGTATGCCAGACCAAGCCATGAGCAGCCAGTTTCTCCAGGAGAATGTTGTGGGAAACGGTGTCAAAGGCTTTACTAAAGTCTAGGTAGACAATATCCACAGCCTTTCCCTCATCCACTAGATGGGTCACCTTGTCATAGAAGGAGATCAGGTCAGTCAAGCAGGACCTGCCTTTCAGAAATCCATGCTGACTGGGCCTGATCACCTGGTTGTCCTGTACTTGCCGTGTGATGGCACTCAAGATGATGGAAGAACAGAGGTAAAATGTGCCTGATGATCTTTGCTTTGAGCCTTGTCCACCCATTTAGCCCATATGAAATAGCATAAAAACACTCTACTGACAAGTCACTTGTGGGAATATTTTGCACAAGAGCAAACTGTATCTATTAGAGGATTTCCACTAATACAGCTCCATGGATAAAACAACATAAGCCCTCATGTTCCCATTCTCATTGTGCCCTGAGCAAGACAATGCCAAAGGGTACCCCGTGGAATGGCGAGTTAATAAATGGACATGGCAGTGAACATGGTTTTACTGGGACGTTAGCATAAGCTTTCATAAATAACCATGTGCCTATGTGGTTTTAAAGGCATACTTACAGTTAAAATGGCAAAATCAAGTCTTACCAGTGTCCAAATGCATGTACCCTGTTATAAATAACCATTCTCAAAAGTATAATAGTTTTTAGACTCTAAAAAACCCTCATCTCAACATTTTATTAGCCATTAGCTGTTAAGTTGTGCTGAAGAGAACTTCTTTGAGAAGATGTTGATGCCAAAAACAATCAACACCATATATGACTCTTATTATGAACTTTTATGGGAGACAGTTTGTCAACCAAGAAGGGAAGAAGAGAAGAAAAATGCCTGCCTTGCAGAAGACCGAGAAATCTACTCAGTCATTGTGTGCTCCTTTATCAATCAGAAGGAGGTGATGTTTGCAAGGGCTAGCCCGACTCAGCGTTGCAGATTTTGCTAGCAATATCACCTTTGGAAAGCTATGCTGCTAAGGCAAAATTCAGCAAAATTGGATTGCAAACATCAAAACATAAATATCTATTCATACCTTACAGATTTACAAAATAGAGAGAAATAAGGGGAGCACCATTCTGAGATATTGTGTCCTTCATGATCATCCAGAGATATCCGTTTGCTGATGTATCAAGTTCTTCTCTGGAAACAGCTGTTGCAGCCCAGGTAAGGGAGCTTTTGCTATTATAAGCTGGCCATCTCTTCCTGATCTTAAAGGCAAGATTAAATGTCTTTTCAGTGTCATGTGTGTCTTCCCTTTCTCTCGTCTGCTACCAATATTCTCATGGAATCTTTTATATCTTATTTGCGTTGCAGTATTCTTGCATAAGATTTTAAGTGAAGTCCCCCCAATACCTATTTGCTTAGAGAGCTTGATTTCTCTGGAGTAGGTACCTACAACTCCTTGAGTTCCCACCTCATGTCTGGAAAATTAACGTTCAACAGAGATCTCCAGGACTCCTTCCTGGCCTTGACTGCCGTGGGACACAGCTCGACGCACACACTGTCATGTTCCAGCCCCAGGTCACTGCTGTGCTGAACAAGTTGCTCTGCTCTTTGGGCATTTTATACAAGTTTGGCCTGGTTTTAAGCAACCAGCTTGCCCCCGTCTGTTTTTACTAAGAGCCAAAGTCAAGGAATTTTCCTATTGCTCTGAACGACATTTTCAGGCTGCCTGTGCTAGCAGGGTTTAAAATGTTGCTCGCTTTCCTAGAGGGCTGCTTTCCTTCTGCAAGAAATAAGGTTGTTCAGCAAGATCTACAAATGCTATGGCAATTTGCGTCACTGAAATTTAAATAATTTGAATCTGATAATAGATTTATAGTGTTGCACAGGTGGGAAACAGTACAGCCCTGAAAGCAAGCGGAGCTTGTTCAAATACTGCACGTGATAGCAAAGGGTAGTCACCATTTTCCCCAATGCCACATTCTGATTTTATTTGGGGAAAACACGATTCCTCCCCAACATGAACTTCTTTAGGGAGCCATTAGTGCTCAAAAAACACGCTTCTGTTTGCAGAAGGTCACAACACTGTTGTCCTGTCTAAATGAAAGTCAGATGGGAGAAATTCACATTTCAATGAGTCTTCATAAAAACAAAAGGGTTTCATTTCCTGGTTTCTTCACATTCACGTTGCAGGTCAGGTGTCTGTCTCTCTGTCAGGGTGTCCCACTATATGACTACTTTCCCAGCTGCTTAAGCTTGCCCGTTAGTATGTAGATTAAACATAAACATCGGTAGTGTTTTCATCCTACTAATAATTCTTAGAACAAAAATACCATTAACTCCCAGCTAAGTATAACAAACGAGGTAATAAGGAAGCAAACCACTGAACCAGAATGCCAGAGCTAGGAACTGCAGAAACATCTGGGCTTTGACCTGTTTATTATGTGTGACAGTATTTGGGCAAAGGGAGGATTCCCATGGATGCAAAGCTGTGGCGGTCCTTTGACATCTACAAACCCAGGATTTCATGAAGAAGAACCTTCAGTGTTTTGATCCCCTAACCAATGCTTCCCAGAAAATTTACAGCCATGGGGATCGTGTTCTGAAGTGAAGCCCAAGAAGACGTTGCGCTTCGAGGTATTATGTCTGCCCAGCCATTTCAGCCGAACTCAGTCTTTCAGAAATCAATCACAGGTCTGCACCTCACATGCTGCAAACTCATCTCTGCCAGGGCTAAAATTAGCCACTGAAAGGTCCTCCAGGAACTCAGAATCGGTCACTGGTTCAATCAGTTGCTACCATTTCACTTTGAATCTGAAAATCGCCTTACCTTCGCTGCAAGGAGAGCCATCACACCCATAATTTCAATGCAACTTCATAAATTCATATGGAATCAGCCCATTCTCCCAACCTTTTGGGGCAATATGAGGGGAAACAAAAAGGGGATGTCAAAAGCTGGTAAAAATGCAAAGCACTCAAGAGGGCATATAAGTGAGAATTAAAGGAGGGAGAGAGCTTTGTGTCAGCCCTCTGCAGTGGGTGAGGATGTCCTGAAACCTGTTTAAAAAGTGACAAAGCAAAGTTGCATCGACTCAAATGTTTCCCAACGCTTTCCTCTGCTTTTGACATCATCTGCCTGGTGACAGGGATGGGGAGACGGAGACAAAATGTTATGTGACTTGTCAGTGCGTGACGGATCCAGGGTCCACACTGGGACCAGACTCCAACGGCGGTTGACTCCCAAGCCCTTTGCCTGACCCATCCCCCTGCCCGCATCGGAAACAGGTCTGCAAAAGCCATGTGAATTGGTGCAGCTCGGTGGGGCTTGGCTGACGGTCACATTATATAACTGACACGGTCAGTAGAAATTCACCCTCGGGGATTGCAACATGGTCGCTGCACATTTCATTGCCACCCGCGATAAGGGGGATAACCGGTCTGCTTTCCAGAAGGTTGGTTGCAGTTACTTATTGACAAAGCACTCAGCCGTCAAACTTGCACAATCCCCCGGGCCCTATAAATACCAGGTGCCTTTCCTAGCCTCTTCCTCAAACAAACTTCATCCTCCGTCGATCTTTCAAGCTCTTTGCGGGGGCACACAGTCAACAACCGACTGGCAGCCATGAGGATCCTGTACCTGCTCTTTGCTGTTCTCCTCCTGCTCTTCCAGGCTGCTCCAGGTGAGAAGCAAAGCAAATCCTACAAAGAACGAAAGGGCTTGTAAGCAGAAGTGTGTGCATAGGAGGAAAAAAGCAACCATCAACTGACAGGCAAAACCTGATGCTATCGGGATGGTGCTATGCAGTGGATGGCAAGAATATCTGTGCTCATAATGGCTATCTTCCTAAAAATGCAACACAAGATTTATTGCATATTTATCCATCACAATTTTAGACTGAAAACTGATATTTTAATGTCTTCCCTTTCCCACAGGTTCTGCAGATCCTCTTTTTGCTGACACGGCAGAGTGCAGGAGCCAGGGAAATTTCTGCCGTGCTGGGATGTGCCCACCCACCTTCGCTGCCTCGGGGTCGTGCCACGGGGGGCTGCTGAAATGCTGTTCAAAGTAAGTGCCGCGGGACTGAAGGGCATCAGAGGGCATTTTTGTTCTGCCATTTTATCTACTCTTTCTTTGAATAATATGCACAACTCCATGGGGCTTGCAGGGCAGCCATTTGTGAGAAGGTCCAGATGGAGGATGAACACGTATACATTGTAGATGTGTGTTTAAGGAGACTTCATTTTGATGGAAGTTATGTGTGAGAGCAAAAGTTCAGGAGGGTCAGAATTTCCCTTTATTTTGAATTTTTATGGGGAAAAAAAAGATTTTTTTCCAAGAAATTATTAGGAAAATGTCTTACAGTATTTTCACCCATCAAGGGAAACAATGTCTCCTTCCTTCCTCTGTTCTTTTAATTTCTAAAATGACCTAGAAAATTAAATTTGAAAGGAGGAAAAATGTTCACAGAACTCTGCTTCTCATTCTCTTCCCATCTCTTCTTCCTCTCACCACTGTGCAGCTCGTAGAAAGGTGAAGAGTGAATTTGTTAGTGACTGCAGACAACTGGGTGTGCATTTCACTTTTGGCTTTGGAGATTATTTTCTAATAATGTCTGGAGTTTCCCTGATAGCAACACTTCTTCTTTCCTTAAGGTGTTGAACATGTTTTAGGGGAATGCACTTTAGGTTAGGATAAAACATACTCCTCAGGCATTTAATTCTTACAACTGTTTTGTTCAACTGATTACCATGTGACGATGATTGCCATCTGCAGTATCGGTCTATCACATACACTGAATTTGGTGGCAAATTAGGAGAGGTTCCTGTGTCTTTTAATGAAAAGGACAGGAGTGATGACACAACCCATCCCAACAGGAGATGTTCAGGCAGATCCTCAGCCATTGATGTGACCGGACAGAGCCCGGTTCAAAATAAAGGATGGACTCAGATCCGTATTCTCTAAATTTCCCAGAACTCCTTATTCTGTTACTTACAGACTTGCCAGGGTTTAAAGGTTCCCAGAATCTGAAGAAAGTGTGATGAGATGGCTCTAGGGAAGAGGTTTCAAAGCATTTGTTCAGCACATGGGGATCCTCGGTCAGACAGTGGTTTCAGGAAACGCAAGTCATACCAATATTAGGACAGGTTTATTGTCAGGAGATTAAGATGCTAAGGAAGCATCCACTTAGGAACTCAGGAAAGTAAATGGTACAGAAGCGACCTGATATTAGATGATTTTATAAAGGGATGACTCTATCCCTCAGTCTCTGTGAATGATCATTCTCTTTAGGAAGCAATTTTACTGGCAGCGAATAGACTGGTAGGAGCAGATGGCAGATCTCCAACATCAAACTTCTGTGAGAACATCTGCTGGGCCTGAGCCAAGGAGAATTGGGGATGGGAAAGGAACAAGACCTCTTGAGTTTGATTCCAGGTGTTAATTTTTCTACAGAAATACTTTTTCTCAGAAGAATGTACCTATATGTGATATTGATGGATGCTAATGTTCAGGATTAAAACTCCTCCTACTGGGCTGTTAGATTTTCAGCTGGGTTGATAAACACAACAGTAGAAGTTGAAACCAACAGGGTATTCTGAGGTACAATAGACTTTTTTTTTCCAGCTGAGGATTCAATCTACTGAGCTGCTTGAAAAGAAATCTTTGAAATTGGACACAGAGAGTTTAATTCAGTAAGCTACATTGAGATGTTTAGTGGCATTTGAGGTGCCGTGGAGTATTTAAAACATATATACAGGTCTGGCTGAGATAGCTCATGATCTATGGGAAAACATTGCTTTTCAGAAAAGGTGGCTGGAGTCCAAGCAGATACCCCAGAGCTCTTGAAATGGCACTGGACTTGTGTGATTAAGCAATTAAATCAAATCTCTGATCTGAGCCGAATCAAAATTTTATTACTAGTGGTAATACAACTAGGTTGCCAGTGACCATAGTTCATGTGGACTGGATGTCTGCAGACCTAGATACCCAGCACGCATGTAGGCATCTAAATACAGGTTTTGAAACCTGCAGGCTGAATCCACCCTGGACATTTATTCTGAAAGGTAACTAGCAGGTATTGAGGCTTTTAGAGCTTGAGCTTAGACTATACTTCAGCAAAATAACGAGACCCTTTGTATCCTTACAGGATTTTGGCAGAGTAAGAGAAGCCTTTCCGGGTCAGTGCCCTTGTACCAGCAACATTTCCACTGGCTTGAGGAGATGATTTTGATGGATTCCTCTATCTAAACCCTCCTGCAAATGAGCATTAAAAGAAGCTTCCAGAGGGCACGTCCTGTTAGCACACCGCTTCTGAAGATCCAGGTTTTTCCTCGCTGAAGTCACTCCCTTTTTTGCTTTTAATATGCAAGCCACTTTGGCACCTTGGCCACCTATTCCAGCCTACCTCACGGGGATGTTTGGATGTTCAATCAGTTCAGGTTCATACAGCTCTCGGAGGATGTGAAGCAATATATATATTATTATTTTATTCACACACAAAAATAAATGTCTTCTTAAACCAACAACTGTGATCTCTTATGTTATTAACGGTAATTTTCCTTGTGGTTTTAACTCAAGGCTTGTTGAGTAATGCAATCTTTGTAAACAAATAAGTCCATGCAGTCTCACATATTCCCAAGTGATATGAAAAAGGGGACGGGTAAAACAGCAACCAGGTTTGATGATGATACTAAAGCATTCAGGATGACAAGACTGAAAATTGGGTGTGAAGAACTGTAGAAACAACTCTTGGTAGTGAGTGAGTGGATGACAAAATGGCAGTCAAGGAAGACCTCCAGTATTGCAAACTTTATATACATATATACATATATATATTCCTGACTTCCTAAACACAGTGTTGGCGTCTGAACTATCTCTACCCAGAAGCAAGATTTGGGGTGATATATAGACTGTTTTTGAAAACATCAGGCCTGTGTTCAATAGCAGTCATAAAAGTAAATTTATTGTCCTGTTTTATTCAGTAGTATGTATATAGCCATGAGCTCTATAGTGCTAAAAATGCAAAACCAAGGTGTTTTTCATTGTTTCTTCCCATAGTTACAAATGCACAATCAATTTCTTTTCTCCCATCACAACTAGTCATGGAGGCAAGAAGTCCATTTTTTTTGAGTAAATTTCCTACATCTGTCTTGAAAGGATGTTAGGGCAACACAGGGCTGATTTCATCCAGGTGCATCACAAAAAGACTAGGGGTTTCACCATGGCACTGGCGCCTATTTTTAAGCAATTTAATTGATCCTCATGTCTCTGAATCTGGAGCTGTATCAAGCCAAAGAAAGAGATGTTCTTTCCCCACAACTGTAGCCTTTTTTTGTATCTAAAGAGTCTAAAAAGAACTCCAATCAGAAACACGAAGGAAATGCAGAAGTCAAAAAAGGTCAAATTAACACAGAGATTGTGCAGCATTTTATTTCCTTCCTCTTGTCTTATCTTCCCCTTTGACAACACTCCTGTCCTGTCCGTCTGAGAACATGTCCAATATTTCCCTGTTAACTTCCCCATTGACAACACTCCTGTCCTGTCCATCTGAGAACATGTCCAATATTTCCCTGTTATTTTGCAAAGATTTTGCGAAAGATTTTTATAAACTGTATTTGTGCAAGAAAAAAAAAATCTCTTGACTTCTGCAGCTTTGGATCTGTCAAATGGGGCTAGATCACTTTCTTCTGAATCAATATCTACGACAGGACCATACTCTGTAAGTATTAAATGACACCTGAGGGCTACATATTCCACCTACTTCAGTGGCTTCTTCGACAGAAAAGACTTGAGGATTTAGCAGTAACCCATGTTTGAAGATGTCTCAAGTAATCTGCCTGACTGGAGTAATCTTACATTTATATTAGCAACCAAAAAGTCCAGGGACTGGTGAAGTGGAATACTACTCACCAGATCTCTTTGCCTCCAAAATACGACTGATGCATTCAAGATGTGTACCAAGAACTGTCCCTGGTCTATGCTAACCCCTGAACCATGCCCAAGATTTGTTCAGGAGATGGCTAGCTGACCCAAACAAAGGTCCCGATAACATTTAAACATCAAGCTGACGATTTAGCTAGCATGTCTCATTGCCCATAACCTGGTCCTGTTCAACTTACTACCACAAACATGGATGATCTGTTCCCCATCCCTCAAGTTTCTCCTGAAAAAAATCTCTGGTATTAACTCTGGATAAATTCAGGGCAGACTGAGCCTCAGATTTCCCTCCTGTCCCAACAAAACACATATCTAGTATTTAAGTCAAAGAGGTGTTATTCCAAACAGGGTGGCCTCCACTTCTGTCTCTAGATGCTGTGCCTCATGTCCATCAAGGTCTTTTTTTTCACCCCAGCAGCCGCTCTCACTGCCATACATGAGTAACTTCAGGCTCCCTTTGCCCTTTTTGCCCAATTTTCATGGAGCCCATTGAGTCTCTTCCTCACCCCTGCACTCCCCATGTTCCCTGAGTGGAGCCTGAGGTTGGCCTCATGTGGGATGGGTCACACAGCTCTCCTGTGTCGCTCGCCCTACAGAGACCTGCTTCTTCCACACCAGTTTGCTGGCTTTTCTCTCTCATGCGCTGAACACTGAGAGTTCTTCCTAAGAAGTTCCTCATCCCATGTCTATTGAGAACTTCCCTCCTAGGAAACCTATGTTTTTTCCCTTGGAGAACTGGCAGGAAGGCAGCTGGACCCAAAATCTTTGATAGTGCAGCTCAAGCTATGGTACAAGCCAGATGGTAGAAAAGAGATCTCTTGACTGATGCACACTTTCCAAAGCTAATACAGGACCTCAGAAAATCTCCTCCTTGATCACCTGATGAATGAAACAGTTTTCAAAATTATTGGGATAGGCACTTTCCAAAAATTTGCTGATCAGTGACTTCTTCCCCTCACAGCTCTCTTCCACGGCAGGGAGCCAGATTGGAGATGGTCCCATGGCTGATCTTGGACAGGCACTTCAGTCACCAGGACTGGAGTTCCCCCACTGAAACCTAATTTCAAGAACAAGCAGCTTCTATCAAGTGCTTCATCAAGGGGAATGAACATCTTGTACCTTCTGCCCACTGTCATCTTCACTCTGTCTGTAAACATCTGCACCTCTCACCATCATTTTTTCCTTGCACTTAACTTTGGGACAGGGGAACTCAACATCACTGCTTGCTGCCACCTGTTTATTTACTCCTAGACCATAGGAGATTTTCACTAAATTAATTCTCCCGTTCTATCCTGGCAGATTAGTTGCCTGTCAGTTGTAATTAAAAGCAGGGATTCTCCTTCAGGTCCAAAGACATTTGCATTCCTTACTCTTCAGCCCAGAAAACAGACCACAAGTGGCAATTTCCCAAGTTGAAAAGGCAAACAACAAACCAACAAGCCCCCTGAAGGAACAGTGAGCCAAAGAGATGAATTTACTCTTTCTAGGTGACGAACTGCCTTTTCTTCACAAGGACAGGTCCCATACAAAATCCCTCACCCACTCCTTTGCTACCAGGTCAAATAGTCACTCTAACAGACACCTCAAGATCAACATCTTCCCACCAGTAACAACCCTCCTGCTTTCTCTGCATGCTGGTGATTATTTGCCAGCATCTTCTCCTGGTGCTCAAGGAGAAGGAAGAAGTGGGGCACCTTGTCCAGGCTCCCGTTCCCCAATGCCAAGCAGTCTTCATGGGGGCTGTTATCACCCCAGGTGTATTGACTTTTCCATGGAGGGAGCCTAGAGCCAGGACAAGCGTTGCTGCTGCTCTCCAGCTGGAGCTGGGGGAGGGAGGTGAGGGGGATGGAGCTGCTCCCTCTTTCTTTCCCTCTCCCTGACGTTGTTTGGTTCCAAAGAGCATTGAACAACGTGTGACGCTGTGAGCAGAGCCCGGCAGGGTTTGCTCAGCAGCCTCACTCCCCAAAACAAACACTCCTGCCCCTCGTGCCACCTGGGACAGGCAGGAGGAGAATTATGCAAGGAGTAGAGAAGCGCATTTTCCATCTCCATTAAATCCTGTTATTTTAGCAAACAGCTTCACCCTTAACGACTTGCCTAATGCTGGCCATGTTTTATGACCATGGACTGCCCCTTTCTTACGTTCCTTCTGGCCATGCTCTGTTTTCAGAAACGAAGATGAGGGTGCATGTGGATGGGGTGCCTCTCTGAAACCCTGAGCAGGGACACAGAGTGTTTTGGGTTGAGGGGTTGCGTCTACATCCTAGCTCACAGGTCAGAAATCAGAGAGCTGGTCAATGTTCCCTATGGCTTGCTTAAAAAAAAAATCCAGCACACCCCCCACCACACACATGGTGTTTTAACATAAAAGACTGACTCCTCAAAACTTCCTTTCCCATGTTCAGGAGGAAAACAGAGAAAAGATGACAGAGGATTCCTTCCTCCTCTGCTGCCTGAAGCAAGAGAAGCAGGCAACACAGTATGGAACACAATGGGGTGCAAATGATTTCACTTCATGTATCCCTCATCTCCATGGATGGGGTTGGTGAAGACACCAGCCTGTTTAAGAACCTGTGTCTCTGCTTCAGTCAGTGCTTTG
Organism: Fulmarus glacialis; assembly: GCF_000690835.1. Taxonomy (NCBI): domain Eukaryota; kingdom Metazoa; phylum Chordata; class Aves; order Procellariiformes; family Procellariidae; genus Fulmarus; species Fulmarus glacialis. Next base: position 22,857 of record NW_009210064.1, read on the forward strand.
GACAAAGTGTACAAAAATACATGGCCTTTCCCTAGACCACCACTGCCCAGCCCAGTTCTCACAGATCCCCAGCAGAGGTCTGAAGTTCGGTTTTCTCATCACGTTCCCCAAGAACTTCATCACATATTGGGTCAACTCAACACTGGCAGTCTGGAAGGTGCAAAGGGAGGGAGGTGTGGGCTTGATAGCCCCACGCATCTCCTGGATGTTGTGCCCATCACATCAGACAAACAGATATGACTCTTCCCCTCCTTCCTTTGGACCTCAGGGGGCCATGGCAATGCTGCCAGTTCTATCTGTCCTGCCAGCATTGCATAGTTTCCCAACCTGCTGATTAGGGTTGTCCCAACCTGGTTAGGGACAACTGCTGATTCATGAAGCAAGGAGGGGAATTTCTCTGCTTTGCCACCTGCCTCCTCTTGCCCCTTCTCAACCTCCTCATCTGTCCTTCACTGTAAAGAAGATTTTTGCTTGTTTCTAAACTCCTAGTCCTGACAGAGGGAGCTAATGTGTTTTTTCACAAACTGAAGCACACACTTCATGCCCTACACCCAGTTTGTTGCAGCCGGTTTACCAGACGCAGACCTCTGCCCTCTGCGCCCAGACATAGCTCACCTCCTGCTGTCATTCTCCATCACTTCAGTTTGCTGCTCTCACTGAAGCAGTAAAAAAATAAGCACCCTCATGACTTGATTTCGTCAATGATTCTTGGCTTATACTGTTTGTCTGCAAAAAAAAAAGCACTTGCAGTTCTCATATGTCTCAGGAATGGCATTTCTTGGAGACAAGCACAAGTATTAAGAGTGTTCAAAGCTCTCGTGACACTTCCTCTGGTCCATCTTATATATGGCTGGTCCTTCACATGCATGAAGGTCCTTCACATATATGTGGCTGGTCCTTCACATTTTTTTCAGATACAGGAAAAGATTACAAGGTGATAAGAGACGTGGAGACATCACACAGAAGTAGATTTGGCATGTTGAATCTAAGAAATCAGAAGGAGAGATGTGATTTTTTTCATAACCACATCAGGGAGCTGACTAGCAGCAAGGGAGAATGTTATTAAACTGAGGTCATTCTGGGCAGAGAATGAGTAGGTTTAGACTCTCCACAAAGGCTAGACATCGGAAGAAAGTTCAAACCGTCAGAGTGGGGTAAGGGAATTCAGTGCCTGTAGCAGCAGCGAGGCACACGGTGTCACTGTTTTCAGGACAGAGCTTAGCTGATTGCTGAAAGGCATTTGGGATGCAGTCTCCTATGATAGTGTGGCACCACACACCGTGGTGTCCAGTCCTTTCTGTCTACTGACTTCTTCTTCAAGTTTTGGTACAAATCCATGGCTAAAGTCCCAAATATAAGATGCAGAGAGTAATTGAGCTCTCTTAAATGAACATTTGGGAGAAGGAGCTACTCCCATGTCTGCAGATTTCGTAGCCGGGAGGGGGAAGGTCCACAACCCTTTCAGACCTACCCTGCCTTCTTCAGCTGCAGCCCTACAGCTCTGATCCAAGCAAGGACTGAAGCTCTGATCCATTCCTGCACCCAAGGAGGAGGGTCTGTTGCCTCCTTGTTTCACGCAGCCTTGCAGGCCAGCTGCCCAGCCTTTGCTACGCTCACTGTGCCTGGTGGCTGGGGGGAGGACAGCCTGTCACAAGACCATGGCCAAGAGCCATGGGGCATCAGCAGATCTGCATGGTTTACAGTATTGCAGATCACAGGAACCCACCTCCTTCCTCCTCCAATCCTGTGTCCTCCCCGGGTGCAACCCACCAGCTGGCACAAGGCATGCGAGCACAGTGATTTGGCTGCTCAGGTCAGCTAGTATGATTTGGTCATTGCTCAGGTCAAGCATCTTCAGATGTGTTAGGTTGCAACATCTTCATACATCATCAGTCTCTATAGTAATAGGGCAATGAACTCGCTGTTCTTCAGACAACCACTCCTCCGCCCCCCTGGTTGTCCGCCCTGCTCCATCCCAGAGCCTTTATAAGTACAGGGACTAGCCATCTTCTGCCTCGGACATCAGCTTCTGTCCATCTTCAAGTATCTTCAGACCTGCAAAGACCATCCCACTACCAGCTGGCAGTCATGAGAATCCTCTTCTTCCTCGTTGCTGTTCTCTTCTTCCTCTTCCAGGCTGCTCCAGGTAAGACAGAAAATAGGTAAGATGCTACCATGCTATTCATGCTCACAATGCTCAATGCTTCCTGCAAGGAAGGTATTCAAAGTAGGATATAAAGGTTATGAGTCATAAATATGCCTTACATTTGCTGAAACTTGAACTGAAAGCTTGAAGAAGTTTAGTTAAGATATTTATATTTGGCTATCATCACTTTTTTCCTGAGAGTAATGTGAGATTAATTTTAAAAATACATTTTTCTGTGTTTCTATGGCTTTTTTACATGACATAGTATTTCTCTGTGTAACTGGAATGACAAGCACACATCTCCAGGAGAGATGCTAAGGAAGCAGTCAGTTATCTTCGGGTCACTATTAATCAGGCAGACTGTCTCTCCATGCTAGCATTACAATCTGCTCTTCTGGTTAGTTTGCATATCATACGGATGTGAAGACCTTAAGACGGTGTGATCAAGTTACCCCAATCACAAACCAGGCACTCTGGCAGGAAGCCACGTACCACACCATTTAGTCCAATGCGACAACTCTCCAATCCTTTGCCTTGAAAAATGAACGTGAATTTTCCCTTGTTTTTTTTTTTGCAGCTTACAGCCAAGAAACTGCTGACACCTTAGAATGCCGGCAAAACCGGGGCTACTGCTCATTTGTTGCATGCTCTGCTCCTATGGTTGACATTGGGACCTGCCGTGGTGGGAAGCTGAAATGCTGCAAATGGTAAGATTTAGTCCTCCAGAGAAATGCCACTGCACTGAGAACAAATAGACTTACTGGCCTTTTCCCCCTCGTCATGGTTTAACCCTGCAGGCAGCCAAACACCACGCAGCTGCTTGCTCACTCCCCCCGCCCCCCCCCAAAGTGGGAGGGGGAGAGAATCGGAAGGGTAAGAGTGAGAAAACTCGTGGGTTGAGATAAAGACTGTTTAGCGGGTAAAGCAAAAGCCGTGCGCGCAAGCAGAGCCAAACAAGGAATTCATTCACTACTTCCCATCGGCCG
>NW_009210064.1:26198-55610 GCF_000690835.1 Fulmarus glacialis
ATCAACATTCTTATACGAAATCCAAAACACACCACTAGGAAGAAAGCTGAAACCAGGACACTCCTTTTGGGACATAATGCTGTCTCCAGCCCCCTACACCCTCCAAAAAAACCCTCCAAATGCTGGGTTTTGTGGCTGGTAACAAAAAGGCAGAGCCTTGCGGTGTCAAAAATGCCAGTCTGCTTTCTCTGAGAAACCACAGGGAGAATTTGGTGTTGAGCAGGGAGGGTCCTGGAGTTGGCAGATGAAGGAGCCAGGGCTGGCTGTCTTTGCAGCCAGGGAGCCATTTTCTCCATAAGCTCACTGAGACATTAATCTCAACTGTGACACTAATGCAGGTTTGAGCTCACACTCAAGCCTACACCCTTTGAATCTCCTAATATCACTAATACCACTAACAATATCTACTATCGCTAATAACGTATCACATATCACTAATACCATATCACATATCACTAATACCATATCACATATCACTAATAACATATCACATATCACTAATAACTTCTTCTAGCATGAGTCTGGTACCAGGGCAGAACCAGCTCATGCTCAAACTCTGCCTCTACTAAGCAGGGTGGACACAACTGACTTGAGACAGCTCTGAGAACTCCACCTCAATCCACACAGGCAGAAGCATGGAGCTTCGCACTACCAAAAAAAAAGCTTATCAGCACAGAATAACCATTAAGCAAGCCAGGATTCATACCAGGGATGCGGTTCTCCATCTGGGTTACTTTATCTCATGCAAAATGCCAGATATTAGACCAAAGTGCCACAGGACATTTTACACCCTCTAGGAATAAAGCATTTTTTCATCAGCACCAGTGAGAAAGCATCTGCATCTGTAGGAGACACCCCATGCAGAGTGATGCTGTAATACGCTACAGTCCAGCTCTGTAGTTGGTGACATTTCATACCAAAGGAGCTTTAACAGATCTATCTTTTGAATAGATCCCATACATCTTATCTTTTTGGATCCCATACATCTTATCTTTTTGGATCCCATACATCTTCTCTTCTCTTCTCTTCTCTTCTCTTCTCTTCTCTTCTCTTCTCTTCTCTTCTCTTCTCTTCTCTTCTTTTATTTGCATTTATATTTAATCTAATTGGATTTCTATAAAACACTATGCTGAAGGATGCAAAAAAAGGGAGAAGCCGTGTCACCTTTTTCATACGAAAAAGTCATGGGGGGCGTGGAGGAAAGTGAGAAGATCAGCCACTTTCTCCAGTGCAGCTCTTTATTCCTAAACTAGTTTTATTCTTAAACTATATCCTGGCAGGCTTTCTGGGTCATCAGCTGCTGCAGCCGAATAGCTGTAGTGTGTGCGGAGGGGTGACATCCACATCCTCCATTTTATCTGGGTTTTCTTAGGGCCAGAAACACAGGTCAGCGGTCCAGACCACAAGGATCTCTAGTAGTCTTTAACCCTACATGTTACTTATGTCTACAGTGATCTGAGATGGCAAGGTACAATTGACTTTTCAGGTGAGGTAGGTGGACTAGCTAAGTACCTGTTTTTTCTTTACAGGACACCCAGTTCCTAAAGCTGACACCTCACTGACCACATAGACAAGAGCTCTGGGCATCTGAGACATCTCCCATTTTTGACATCAATGGATCCCAGCCTTGGTGCAAGCCTGGGGAGCCCTTCCCATGGGGATGAAGACCCTTAGGAGCACAAGAAGATCTGAGGAGGAGTTCTTGTACCCCGATAAAGAGATTTGCAGCTTCAATTCTAATAAAAGAAAGTCACTGTGAAACCGCATTGCTGACATTTGCTCATGTATGTCAGGATGGTTTTTGCTGTTCTTATTGTCCATAAAAATCAACCTGTAAATGCAATTTATTTAACTAAATTAAGTTAATTTAAGTGTGTGTTCATTGCATCCTGTTAAATCATCCTGCAGAGTGTCTGGGTTCAGCCATTTGTGTGGCAACATATTTATTAATAGATCAAGAAGCCCTAGAGCCCATTCCCTCTGCCATCCCAGTCCAGGGCACTAGGCTGAGGTTCAGGAGACAGGCTCACTCCTCCGCTCCTTTACAGGGTTGCATCTGCTAGCCCAACCTGAAGTTCTGGGAATGGCAATGCAGAGAAACCCCAGAGTGGCAGAAGGCCAGCTTCTTTAGGTCTTGAAACCTCGTCGCCACCAGTCACGTCATTCTGCTCCTGCTGCCTCTATTTAGTCTAGACCAGCATCATGTCAACGGGGTTTTACTTCTCTGGATCCTAAACTAGTAAAACTATTTATCGCTGCACTATACTGTCTGGAGGCAGTGGGTTGCATGTCCATCAGCCTGGAGTCACGGCTTCTAACCTGCGGTTAGAAGGTATAGACTCGTCCCCTGCTTCCCTTCCCCATCCCTAACATCCCAGAGTGCTAATGCAAAGGCCAAAAGGATTTGAGATAAGGGGTGACTAAAAGTATCCATGCTCTCCACACCACCAGCTGCTATGGATGGTTTTAGGACTGCCAGAGGCCCTGAACATGGTCACTTCGTGCCAGCTTTCTGTTTGCCTAATCACAGTGGGTTTGGAGGAGTTATTCTTGACTGTTACTGGTCAACCTAATAATGAATAGGACCAGGCCATGTTCCTGTCCGTAAGTGGGTTTGGTTTCTTCTCCTCTTCTTGGAGAAGTTTACCGCAAGGCACATGTCACACTGACCCCGGGTGAGATGAGAGCCAGATCTTCCAGGAAAAACACACACCAGGACAGTTCCTCACAGGTAAAAGGATCAGACACAAGGTCTTCTGAGCAAGTTTATTAAAATTTATGGAGATATGTAGACATGAAATACGAACACCCCACCATTCAGTGTCTCCTGGAGACTTCGTCTTCTAGTGCTAATCACATTATTGCTAACACTAAAAGGAGAAGAAAATGATTATCTGTTCTGAGGGACAAAGGAAGAACCTGCTCTGGATCTTCTTGTGAGGACAGACTTCTGCATGTTGGTCCTGCTCTCTGGGATAGATGTTGGTGGCTGCAATATAGTTTCAACAGAAAAATATTTTAGAAAAATGAGAAATATTAGTCTTTTCTGGGTGGTTCAAGAATTGCTTTGAGGTTTCTTCAGGTCATTAAGTTTGTTTGTGGATGAGTTTGCTTTCTTTCAGTAGTTGTTCATGTTTGTGTCTGTGTTAAATGCATATTTTCAGCTCAAAATTCCGGATTTTCTGATGGGATGATGCATGTCCTAAATTGCCAGAAGCTCTGCTTAGCCAGTCTGAGATGTCAACGGTCACTAATCATACTGTAAAAAACAAAAGAAACTTTCAGATCTTGTACTTATAACCAGGAAAAGATTTGAATAAGAAGCACAGAAGGGATTGAATGAGCACCAAGAGCTGATATTCCTGGATAACTCATCAATTCTTAGTAGGATATTCATAGTCCTGCTGCTGATGATTTTTAAACATTAATTGTCTTTCTATTTTATTTAATAATGAATTGCCAGGTCTCTGAACCTGAAGCTTCATTCTCATCTTAAAATCTCTGGTGCGGAGAGGAATTTTTCTATATACATCTGCTGCTCATGCTTTGTTTTTAACATCTCTGCTATTAATATTGAACAAAGTTTAAATAAGAGCATCCAAAAATGAAGCTAGCTACAGCATCTTACAGCAAAAAGGAACACAAAATTAAATATTAGAATCATTGTGGATATTTGTTTCTGCAGTTTCAGGTTGGAGTAAAGATACAGGCTGAACTTTAGGATTCCAGTAAGGAATTCAAGAAAAATTAAGATTTTATGTTTTGTTTTTGTCTAAGAGGGGAGAATTATGGAACTGGAGAAAACATCTAGCAGAACAACATGACTTTCAGGTTGTTTTTCTGACTGTGAGACCTGGCAGACTTTGCAATGTGGAACATGCAGGTTTTCTATGAACCTGACCCAAATGTCCCAGGTCTCCCAGAGAGTGTGCACATTGAGAGACGTGTTCTTTGAGGTCAGTATTGCTCATCATGAGCAGTTTGAACCAGCTAATGGGAACGGCAGAGAAAAGTTCATTTGTAGTTAATTAATTCTCTCTGCCAATAAGATTTGACTGTGATCTTTCCCACGAGGCACTCGAGCTACATCATTAATGGTACAGGGGGAACTAGTGAGAAAATCCTTAGGAAATCCTACCTCTCAGTGTACAGTTTCATTTAAAAGGCACAGTTTCACATCTAAAAGGCAGACTGGATGTGTGAAAGTGAGTAATGAACCCATTCCCCCAAGAAACACCTGATCTTCATCAAATCCATAACTCACCACAGTCCGACAGCAAGGGACCCCTTGCTGGCAACGTCCGAAGGATCTCATATTGGGTAGAGGACAGTGGTCGGTGGAACAGGTACCCCCAGCCTGTTTGCATTGCACATCGTTATTAGGTGCACGCATGAAACCTGCACAAAAAAAACCCCAGAGTCTTGATTTTCCTTGCCAAAGAAGACTAAGAACAAGTTAGGGTTATAGCATGACAGCAATGTTCCAGTCTGCCTTCAGGCTGGCCACATCCGTACCATTAAATTCCCTTATTTTCCAAAGCGGGAGGGTTCAGTGCATCCAATGGACCCAGCTGGTGTCTCTTCACTGCTAAAGTCTGCCCAACACGCTGGCAGCGCTAGTTGGCCTTGAGCAAAAGGGACTAAACCCCATTTTATTTCTATTTCTATTTTAGGTACTCCATACTCACAATCTTCCCTCTGCATTTCCTTTGATTTTATGTAACTCTTACCTACAGTGCCTTGGAGCATTAAGAGGAGAACAGCAAAGAAAAGGTAAAAGATCTTCATGTCCAAATTCAGTGCCACCGAATACAACAGCCACTAAGAAAAAAACCAAAGAGGTCATGCATTTGTCCTGCATTCGTGATTACCCGATCCAAACACTATTTATGACATAGAAGCTACGATTTGTTGATAAAACTTGTCATTTGTGCAATAGAGTAAATGTTCTAGAATAAATCTAGTGAAATGCCACTTTTTGAGGAAAGTTATCTTCGAAAGTGTATTGCATAAGATCAAGAAAATGTATTTATGCCTATAAAATGTAAAAGAATGAGATGAATATTGTGATTTTCTTTCCATCAGCTGGAAAGAGAGCCTATACCAGCTCCAGTGAAGACTCCTATATTTGAATCCCATACACCTTGGATGTTAGAACTTAAAAAAAAAGTAAGAAATGTAATTAATTTCCTCTAACTTTTATCCAAGTCTTATAAAATAAGCAAGATTTTCCTAAGTCCCTTTTATAACTCACAGGCAATGCTGCTACATGCACAAAATCATCGATACTTCCCTTTAGAGTCTTATCCATTTTTATTTGGGCAGCCATACTGGATCTGACTGGGATGGAGTGATGGAGTCAGCTTTTTTCATGGCAGCCCATATGGTGCAGTGCTTCAAGTTTGTAGCAAGTCACTTAATGACTAAAATGTCCATTTTATTTAGTTACCACGTATTTTGCTTCAGATATGTATAGATAATTACTTAAGCCATTTTAATTTCTCTGGATAATAAACACTCAGAAACTTTAATTATTTGAATAATAGTCATTTTTGTAGCTTAAAAGCCAGTAGTAATTCCTTGAAAATGTCTTTACAGAAAAATCTAGGGAGCCATCTACTTCTATAATGTGTGCCAGCTGAAAGCCTCAAAGTATCTCTCCACCACTATTTCTTGCTGCAGATTCCAATTAACTTTTGAAAATAATACAAACTACTATAATCATTCAGAGTCACCATTACTGACTATAATAGTCAGCCAAATGCATTCCTGAAATACCGAACATTTTACATTTCGGTTGTTTATGAGGATTTAATTAAGCTGCAGAATTATATGTCTTGGAATGATGAATTTGTTTCTAGAGAAGCAAAGAATATTATCAAAAAGATATGTATTTTTATCCTTATCAATTGAGACTGGTGTGGAAACTACACCTTCAGCTCACCTTGGAGGTCTTCAGACACCAGTAGGTAGCAGGTAGAGAGGTGGCATGGCGGCCAGTCTGTCCTACCTGGTTCCTCTCAATGGGGAGCTTCAAAGAGTGATGTCTTACCCCAAAACATGTCTTTATATATTCCTGTTGGTGACACAGCTGCCACAGACCAGCTGGCCAAGGACGTGGGCTTCTCACACCGATTCCCAGCAGCTGAAATGTCACTTCCCAGCAGCTGATGAGAAATGGCGACCGCTCGTGAACTCCCTCCCCTTTCTCTGGCACGTGAGTTGGCTCTTCCAAAAAGCACCTCACACCACCCCAGACTGTGTACAACATATTGATCCATCATGGGCTGTGAAAAAAGCATCCTGGGACATACACTGAAAACTGCTGGTTTGGGTCCAGCGGGGACCTAATTCTACAGGGTTGTCCCATGGCCACGGTGCCTGGTGCTGACTGCAGAAAGGTCCTCTCTGAAGCCTGGAGATACCTACCACAGCACCTAACCACCAACATTAGGGAAGCTCAGTTTTTGCACAAGACTTTCAACAAAAAAAAAGCTCCTGATAGGTCTTGTGGGCTGTAGACGATGTCTTGAGAGCAGAGAGGAGTTGAGCCTCATTCGAGCAAACCTTTTGCAGCAGCGCGATCATGCGGAAGAGCACGCTTATCCGTGCACCAAGAATATTTTCATTTTCGTGCATTTACCACATCTGTACTGTACTCGTTGCAGAGGAAATAACTATTGTTTAATTAAAGTTTCAGGGAGGCACCCACTTCCGCGCACCCACTTGCTAGGTGGCCAAAGGAAACAACCTCCGCAAAACATGTTTGGGTCAAACTGTTCCCCTGTGCTCCCAGGAGGTTTGGACCAGAAAGACTGATGGCAGCACTGTTATCTCCTGAACCCTGAAGGCACCCAGGTGAGCCCAGAAAAAGATGTTGTGTTTTGATTGTCATACTACTAACAGTCGAGGAAAAAATCCAACGTCCTTGTACTCCCAACAGCCATCCAAACAGCATCCATCTGCCCAGGTCACCTGCCTCCCAGAAGAGGGCAATGAAGAGCTAATACTGAAACTTCTCTCCAGCAGCCTTCTTCAGTCAAGAGTACCTAAACTATTCTGACAGCAGGGTTTTATGGATTTTCTTCTTAATTATACTGATGTCTTCTGATTCCCAGTGTTGATATGTAAGTGAATGATGTTTTCTGACAGTCCAACCTCAATGCCCTCAGTGTTTTGCAATCTGCTGTGGGGTCCTGCAATGGACAAGAAGCCAGTCCTTGCTCTGAAAATCACATTGAACCTAACAGGTAACAGAAGCAGGTCCAGGGAGAAGGAGTATGGGATTTCTTTTGCCTCAGCAGCTGGAGAGAGCCAACGACGAGCGTCTGGGGAGGTGGGACACACTTGCTTCCTTTAGAAATCATCAGTCTCTGTGTCACAGGAACCTGAAATCCTGTTTCTTTAGGCCCAAGTGATACGATAGGAAAAATCCAAACAGGTGCTTTAACTGCCCAGAAAGAGACAGCTATTTTAAGTCCCATTCCTGTATAATTTAATTGATGGAACCTGTATATGTGCTTTACAGTAGGCAGGAGCATTTGTTTCTATTGTTAGGGTGGGGTTTTTTTCTCTTTTTAAAAATAATTACCTAAACAATCAAATGATGAAATGTAAAGAGGCAGAAATAAACCCTGTGAATATTAAATCCATAAATGTATTCCTAGAGGCACACAGCTCTGAACGGAGCTGTTGGGGTCTGACAATCAGTCACCTCCTGAAGAGGACCTTGAAATAGGATACAAGGACTCTTTCCTCCTGTTTCCCACTTTGTGCCTGTGCCACCTGCCCAAAGTGGTACAAAACGGATCGAAACACAACTATGAATCAAGACTGGGATAAGATCTTCAACTAATTAATTATATCCATTGTTATACTTGATGATAAACTTACTTTAAAGTTCTTAAATATGGTAATTAAACTATCTGTTATTTTAATTACAGTATACTGTTATTGACTCTAAATATTGTTTTGGTTACTCAAACTCACAAAAGTGATATATTTCCCTAACCTGTTTCTTGGCAATTAAACATGTGTAATAAAAGAATGAATATTGCATATCAATTAATATTGTATACTGAAAGCATTTTGACAGCTGAATGTCTTATTTCTCTGCAGTACTGCGAAGGACACTGTGTGGAGCCCTAAAAATCATGTTCTTCTTTTGTACAGAGAACATATGCAAGCACATATATATATGTGTGTGTGTGTGTATATATATTTATATGCTTGTGTATATGTATGTATATATTCATTCTATATAAATATTCTAAGAGAAATGAAGGCTGAATTTTCTAAACTGCTTTATATTTTATCTTAGCTGAAGAACATATGAATAGAAAAGAATAATCCAGATATTCTGATCTGTGATTTATTCAGGAATAGTCAGGATATTGATTTAATTAATTGTTATTTAAAGTTACACATTTTCTATAATGATGGCATTTCTTACTCTCCCATTGCTCTACAGTCCTCCTAGCAAATCCACACTAACACATATATATATTTATATATAAAATGTTGTTAATATGAACATGTGGAAAGACTCTTCTAAATCCCAGCTGGCTTTTTATCACTCAGCATGCCACAGACTCCTGTCCTCTGTGAATATCCAGGTCTCGATTCTTTTGCTCCCACTTAGCAAAGTGCCACCTGAGATGCCCCTGGGTCCCACCTGGTCTCCCCGGCCGCTCCAGCAAGGCTTGGTCTCCTCTCTCCTGACCCTTGTCCACCAGCCCCAGGTGGAGATCTCAGACAGTCCAGAGCACTGCAAATTGCCCTCGATACTGGTGTGAAGGCAACTGGGTTAAACCCTGTGTGTCTATATATCGCCTTTGTCATGCCGCAGCTTACCTCTGATGATGGGATGTCCTCAGCCAACTTGAAGCCATAAAGATCCTTCACCTTCTCTCTGCCATCCTCTTCCTCCTATGTCCTCTGTGCAAATGACTGGAAGGGATGACAGACCTTTGGTACAATTGCCCAACACTTGTCCTCGCGGCACGTTCACAATTTCCAAAAAACGACATGAAATCCAGCCGGGGAACAGCCCCGCTGTCCATTCAGTGGCCTTGGCCAACCCCATGGAAACCTGCCCGGACCTGATTTACCCAAAACCTGCCTGGAAATCACAGCTGCTGCCCAAGGTTTTGTGCAGCGGTGCAGAGTGAGCTGCTCCCTGCTCCCTCCGGCCACTGCAATTGGGCTGCACCCCTCCCACCCACAGAGACCCCCGAGCGCAGAGAAGACACAAGCAAACAGAGGGCTTGCCAGCTGCTTCCAAAGCCCTTGAAATATGAGGGCAAATGTGCTGCTCGGGGAACCAGAGAGCAGAAATTCAGCTTTACGTCTACAGAGCAGCAGTAATATTTATCTCTGCTTCACCGACTGTATTGCAAAGCCAGGCTTTATGCCACATGGGGAGTTTACCCAGGTGGGACCAAAACATAGGTTTAAATAACTTGAAGGCGTACATTTGAGCTGCCTTTCCTTTCAGGGCACTCAAGCAACTATAAAGCTGATAGCTGGTCTTGAGGAAGATATTCCCAGCACTGAGATTTCTTAAAATCATCCACATAGAGTCCCGCAGAAGGAAACAGCCTGTTCCAGTCCCCTTCCTCACCCAAGTGTGGCATCCCTCCTGGGCAGCAAGGTTTATGGTCCTCCTGGTTACACGGCCCAGAAGATCTAAAAAGCACCACAGCAGTCACCAGGGGAAGTCGGCGCCAGCGCCAGCGACACCTATTCTGTTAAGCATTTATTTTTATTGCAGTGGGACATCATCTCAACCGTTGTTGTAAAGGGAAAATTCAGGACTCTAAGACACCACAGAAGTTTTAGGTTCCTCCTCTTCCTTTCATCCAAGGTGATTTAAAGCATTTTTACACATATGGTCCAATTTAAGAGCAGCAACAGCTCATGCGGTATTGGGCTGACTGAATCAGGAATTGTTGCAGCATCTTTTAAGGCAATCCTAGTTTTTTCTTTCACATAAAGAAGCCATAACCAGTCCCTGGGTACTCCTGCTGCCGTCCAACATCACCGGTGCAATCAATGTCTGTGAAACCTGGTGCCACTCAGCTCCCATCTCCAGCATCAGCCCTATCTGGAAAATTACCCTTCTACCCTGTGTAAGCGAGTCCAAGTTGCTTTTTTCAAGCCACAGAATTTTCCAAAGGAAATAGGGTAGACACAGCTGTGTAACTGTCAGTAGGGAAACCAACTGGAATGAAAATGAATGAAGTCTCCGGGAGAGAGACGGGGAGTGCTGCTCCTTCGGGTCATGCTGTGAAACTCGGCGGGGAGCATCCTTCGAAGGCTGCAGTTTGTTATTTGAAAAAGAATACCTATATATATTTTGTAAAAGTAAGCACTGTGATACAGGGAAGAAAGAAGGAAATCATTCAGTGTTATTTTCCTACAGCTTTTACTTCTGTAAACCCCTCTGTAACCTTCTACTGCAGCCCAGGTTTCAGCTCTCCGTGACCTGGCGCTCAGCTCTGCTCCAGCCCCACTGCACGATGGGGTCCAGGACGCTAAGGAACTGAGCAAACTGGGTTCAAGAGCTGTGATAAATTAACCTCTCTGTTAATCCTGAAGATGCCTGGGGGGAAGAAAAAAAAAAAAAAAACAACAAAACAAACAGACAAATGGGGATTTATGCAGACATGAGGCACCGCACAGCCGGGATGCCACTGGTGACCTGTCTCATGTGCTGCCAAACCTCTGGTTACCGCTGTGCATCCACCGCTCCCCTTTATAACACCAGAGGCACAAGCATTGCACAGCCCAGCTGCAAGGCAGCAACCTCCGGACCAGGACACCACAGACCCAGACCTCCTGCCTGGTGGGACACAGCGCAGAGAAGTGACAGCAACTGTCTGTGTCTAGGTCTTCCCACCATCCTCCAAGTATGGAAATGAACTCCCCGTGTCATGGGTTAACAAATCTGCTACTGCAAGGCATGGCTTGACTTTAAATTGTTGGCTCGTGGACAATTATTTGTTGATTTTTTTGGGGGGGGTAAAACTTCTGGAGCAGAGAGTGGGATAAGCAGAGACACATCCAGAGGAGATGGGGCATGGGAGAGTGGGAAGGTCCCAAAGGAACAAGGACCAGGCATCTTGTCAGGATGGGGATAAGGAAAGGTGGAAAGAAAAAAAAACATTTCTTGCTCTCGCAGAAAGGGACTGTGTGGGGTTTATAATAACAACAAAAAGTTGCCAGACTAAAGGTAAACCTGGAGGAAAGGTTTGCTCACCAGTAGACAGGCGACAGGGAGGTCTGCATTTTCTCCATGCCAAAAAACTCCTCATTTGACTCTGTGCTCCAACAAAATCAGTGTTGGAGATCCAGAGAATTTTTTTTAATGTGTTCCCTGTGGAAAAAAAAAAATAGAAAATTCCTCCCCCGTGCCATGGCTGACTTGGTGGACTGTCAGGGGTTTAAAAACACATGGCCAGCTACATCAGCTGCTGCGGTGGAAGAGGAGACAGAGCCTCAGCAGCGCTTCCTAACCAGACTTCTCACACGTGTTACCCATCCTCCCTACCCTGGCCAGTGCCATTTGCTGGATTATATGGAATAAATTGTCAATAAAGATGTCCTGGCAGAGGATGGAGTTCTTCGTATGGTTTAGACTTAGAGCAGAAGGGCTTCAGCAATAGGAATTGCTGCTTCTGTGTCCCAGAACGGACTTAGGCTGAGTAACAGAAAACGTGCTCATGGCTCAGAAACTGCAAAATCTTGACAACCTTTGAAGTAAATACCTAGTGTTTGAATACCTGTATATACACTGATCCATGTATGATATGTATATAAAAACACACATACACATGTCTATAGGAGAATGTGTGACTTCTGACTGCTGTTCAGAACTGGAGGGATTAGAAAATAAATTGCTTCTTAATAAAATGCTTAGCTTTTATAGAGAATTTGAGAAATATATATGAGGTTGGCAGGCATGCTGGTTATCCTGCCAGAGGCTGGGCAGCCTGAGAAAGATTGAGTAAAAGTTGATACCAGGAAAGATACTGAAACAACAGGAAAAAAACCAAGAGTAATCCAGAGAGGACGTAGTAGAAACTAAAATGTGATCTATTATAAAATTTTATATGAAAGACTGTATTCATGTTATAATTTCATACCTTATAATTTCATTATGCACTAAACTATTAACTTTGTAATTAATAAGCTGAAAAGTAAGCAATGCTTTTTTTTTTACTGACATGGAGAAAAGACAACCAGAAGGTTAGATGTAAAGGACAAAATGTTATGAAGGAAAACAATGACCATGCTACGGCTGCAAATTAGACAATTAAGCTACGTACCAAAGGCAGAATAAGGAGCCTGCAGGACCAAAAGGAGCAGTCATTGCATGTTCCAGGTATTTTACGTAACCCTGTGGCCTAACGTATCTTGGGTGGTCTAAGATGGGTTGCATAAAGATCAGAGGCTTTGCGGTGGAAGCAGTCTCAAAGCAGACCCTCTTTTCTCATTGGAAGACACCAAAATACAGAACAAATTTGGCTGGAAAAGGCTTTTTTCATTGGCTCATGACAGCATCCCCAAACCTTTATATAAAGAGGCATGTTTGGGTTTGGGGCACCCGCTGGAGAAGAGAGACGGACAGCAGTGGTGATCCTCCACCTCCTCCACTGGTAACTTTCTGCCTGGTTCTGGACAGGCACCTCTTCGTCTTTATACACTTCTTTTCCTTTCATTAATCTCAAGTCTAGTGACGATTCTGCTTTCATTTACCCCTTCCTTCTCATCAGTCCAATGAGTGCGTCCGGTCTGTACGTGTCCTGCAGAACCATGGGTGGGTTGCAGGGCTTGCAGGAGGAAACCGTGTTTGCTGACCTCCAAGGGAAGTGGACAGAGACCTGGAAACCTTCACTCGAGACATCAGAGACAGAGGGCTTGTTGGTTAAGAAATGTCTAGCTTCCTGCAGAAACAGGCATCTAGCCAGCACAGCAGTTGAGAGTTGCATTTTGAGCTACCTATCTTGCCTGAATTCCAGTAACGTCTTGAGTGAGTTGACACCTTAATTGATATTCAAGAGATACAGATGTCTTTTTTAGACTTTCCTAAGGACAATGGTGGTTCGGTCTCTGAACACTTTGTAAACTACAGTCGGTTGAAGGTGAATTATTCGTGGGTCTGTGTGGGTACCAGAGTAACCTGCCTGGTGTTGTACAGGTCTGAAATACCGTTTTTCAATGCAATAAGACCAACATTTTAGAAAAAACCACCACCAAACCACCATAGAATCCCAGAATAATTTCGGTTAGAAGGGAGTGCAGGAGTTTTTAGTCTGAATCCATGCCCAAAGCGGGGCTTAGAGGTATATTCGTTGAAATTTTGAACATCTCCAGGGATGCAGTTTTCACTCTGTTCTTCATTCAAGTACATTGCATTTTATAAGATTTTGGCTTTGGTTGCTCAAGGCATATTTTAAGCAGTTCCTCGTCTCCCAGTCAGGAGGGGACCTGATTGTCAGTGTCTTTTGGTCTTGTGGTCTCTGCTCATTACAGGTAAAGAATTCACATCCCAGCTGTGGCTATGAGGATCCTTTACCAGCTCCTGGTTGTCCTCTTCATGATGCTCCAAGGGGCTGCAGGTAAGGTGTGAGGGAGGTAGAGAGAGGAATTAGAGTTGAGAGACAGAGAGAGTATCCACTTTTGCTCACTTTCACGGTAAATGACTATTCTCTCTCCACTGTGCAGGTCAGTCCTCCTTTCCTAGGCCAATCAATCTTTGTGCACTCCAAAACGGACACTGCTTCCCAGGGATATGTCGTCGGCCGTATTACTGGGTTGGGACATGTTCTAATGGATTTTCTTGCTGCAGAAGGTATGTAGAAACGCAGGGATCACTGTGGCAATGACTATCCTCCTTATCTTTTCTCCAGAGCAACGTCTTAGCTCCTGACATCATCCTGTCTCACTTCTCCAATGCCAAACCTGCTGGCATAGAGGGTCCTCAGGGGGTGTTCGCATCCCATGGCAGCCTCTGCTCTGGTGCCATGAAATAAAGAGAATGTCACTGCAGAAAACCTACTGGTGGGTAACCTGAGACTCTCTCTTCATCATACAGGGGGTGGTAGGCCTGAAGACTCCCTGGATTCTCCTTGAAAGTCCTTTCTGCTTCTACCAAACGGCCTCTGGATCACCCTGATCCCATCGCTTCTGGTGGCACCAGTTCCTGCTGCAACGAACAGCTCTCAAAATCTTCCTTTGCAGTGGAGCAAACATCTGAAAAAACAAGAATATGAACCAGGCAACACGGTGGAAATGATTTCTTTCCCCCCCTTCAATAAAATCAGTTACGATGGCATTCATATGGTTGAACCTTGAGTGTTTTTTGTAGGGAAGGAGGGGATATTTCGTAGAACTGCTCGCACCATGGGCAGTAACGCACAGGTAGGTTGGTGGCCTTTACAGCTCGACATTTCTCCACTTGCATCCCACTGCACCCCCGGGGAAAAGGGAGGTCATTTCACCCCCGCTTCCCAATGGCCATATTCCTGGAACACTCTTGCAACGACCGTGGTATCTTTGTCAGGGGTGAAACCTAGCTCCTCTCTGTGATGATTTCATGGGTGCTTGTGTCCAGCAGGTACACATTCTAGTAGTTTCCAGGCTGCTTTTTGAAGGTATTACAGTATTTTTGACTGAGATGTCAGAGACAGAATCCGTGCTTTCTGTCTCTATTTCCCTGCCATCATGGCCTAGCAGTGTAGAAAATGCCAAGATATCTCCAGATGCTTCCTTCAGAGGACCTGGAGACATCTGAGAAATTTCACTTTTGAGGGGACCTCATGCAAGGGAAAACAGGAACATTTTGGATAACATCAGACCCTTGACACTGACACAAACCAGAAAAAAGCTACAAAGAAGGAAAGAGAAAGAGGCCAGCAAACACATTTCCAAAAGTTATGGATGTGCAACATAGTGATTTGGCCTTTATCTTCTCAGAAGCTGTTGCTGAATGTGCACAGAACAGTGCCCAGTCAAATACATTACCAAACTGAGATGGTTTTGACTCCTAATGGCTTGCTGGGTGGGTTTGGAGAGGTGCCCACATATGTAAAAACCCTCTGAAGGCGAAATGCTGGCTTTGTTAGAGACACAGCTCCCATTTATACTGTTGGGCAAAATGAGCACTTACGGCTCTTCAGCTTGCAGGAGATGCTGTAGCACAACATCTCCTAATGCCAGGTTTCTGGGTTTCTTTATTTCCTTACTGTTACTTTTGCATTTATTCTAGCACTCTTATTGTAAATGTTTATACTTCAGTTAAAAATCTTTAGAACAATTTCTCTCCATTAACTATAAAGGAAGAGCAGTGAAAATAGCTTGGACTTTGATGTTTACATCTAAAGTTCGATGAGATCATTCCTGCCATTTGTCTCTAGAAAATATGATTCAGTTTACAGAGATTCTTTGGGTTTTAGAAAGTTGAGGCTACATGGCCTGTGCCAAGGAACTTTGAACACACACTGCCTGCCTGCCAGTCACAGCAGTTACCCTAAGAGGCTGGACTCTGCACTGGTGCCCTGATACCTTCAATTAGCTGTCAAGTCGAAAATAAGATGCAGGGCGGATTTGTTCATACAGATGTTAATCTTATCATTTCTCCCTGGTTACTCAAGATAACTACGTAATCATTGAAGTCTTGAGCTTGATTAAATACTTTTTGTGTACTGTTTGAAGTTTATGACTGTATATCCATTCATTATTGATTCAGATGATCTATACATGGGTCAAAACTTTATCTGTTAACTATAATGTAGCACATGCCTTGCAAATTCTGTTACGACTATAGAACAACATCTAAATACTGATTATCCTCCTTTTGGTGGATCTACTTTGGCAGTGCAACTGCTGCTAACAGCTTTTGCAGCTAGTCTAGAGGAGTCTGAATTTCTGTACTATACACTCCGCAGTGGCATCAAAATACCTTGATCTCCTGCGCATCGATTATGCCTTACGGCTAGAATTCAGTTCAGTGCACATGAAGGAGGCTAAGGGATGATGTTACCGTATGACTGAGGAGCAGTCTGTGGTTAGCTAGGCCACCAACCGTCACTGTTGTTCAACCTAGCTCCTCTTTGGAGCACACTAAAACATCTGCTCTTTGGCAAGCTGCTAGGGCTCAGCCTTTTGTTGGTCCCGATGTTCTAGCTGTGCCTGCATACAATGACTTCCAGATGCCCAGAGCCTTCATTGCCATGAACAAACTGTCCTCTGGAGGCGAGGGATGGAACAGCAGACAGGTATTTTGTGTAGCGGCGTTTTAAATAGGGGTGACATTACTGAAAGGCCTCCCTAATATTTGCTGCTTTTTTTCACCAGAAAACTATTAGGAGCAGAGTTTGACATTCTCCCATTTGCTCCTAATTGCTTCATCTGCTGTGCTAGATACAAACTCCTAAGATGGAAGTAAGATCCTCCTTCCTCTCTGGGAAGTGATCTTGGCACAATTACCCAAACACCTTGATTTGAAAAGGGTGAAAGCCATTTCTGCTCACGACACTCTGCAGACTCGTTGTGAAGACACTTCCCTTAATAGTGTATCCCACCTGCATCAGGCAGAGCAGCGCTTCAGGTTCCATCTATCCGTTCTCGTGACAGGGGTCTAAGCACCTCATTATTACATAAAATGCTGACCCCATCATAATATTTCTCCTCCTCCAAAGAGGACTGGGTGGTCTGGGCCTGAAATGGGTGGGGGAGTGTGGCTTCATCGGTGAACTTCAACTTGAAGAAGTTGCAGTGAAGACTTGCTGTGGAGATAGAGAGAAACATAACTAAATCATCTTCTGAACTTTGATGAAACGAGAAGACAAAAGAAACATGTTATTTAAGCAGAAGGAAACTCTCCATGAAGACTCCCTTTATCTCTGCACTGAAAATAGTGAGAGAGTAGATGGTGTTTTGGATAGAGAGGATTACTTACCTACTGTCAAGAGACAAATGATCGTGAGGTGCTGCCCAGCTTAGCTGGGCTGGATCCCATGCACTTTCCTACCCAGGTACCCTGGGTGAAGGAATGTGTAGTTGGTGCTACTGTGATCCTGGTGTAAATCAGGTCTACCGGCAAAAGGCACTGGAGAAAAACGCTGAGATTGTGAAGGGCAAAACATTGATATGTCCCTCCTGACGTACGAAACTGACTGACTGTCTCCTGCTCACAAAAACAGGAGCTGCAGGCAGAGATGGAAAGATTTTCTACCCTGAGGGCCACAAACCGAAATATCAATAAGGCCTGCCTCACCGCTGTGAGCTTTGGACAACCAAAGATGCTCCATCCCTTCTCTGTTTCTCCCTTACCCATCTCCAGGCAGAGATATTTTGATGGTAACGATGGGAGTGACCATGTAGAATTTATAATTATCAGTGTCAAGAATGCTCAGCGTTAAAGCCAAGTCCTTGACATTACTTGCACATAGTGGTAAAAATTAATCCTGCATCTTTGTTTCCTTGAGGAATCAGATTGAGTAACAATAACAGTTGGTAGGCAAGCCAACCACAAACTCTTGGCAATTTGTGAAGTAACTGCAACTTTTGCAATTTTATTCCCTCCATTTTCTGCTTTATGGCCAGAAGTTCATAAACACACCAGAAATTCAACTATCATTTTTTCCTACTGCAAAAACAGTTCACTTATAAAAATATGTAAAAAATAAAAAGCTATCTCTATTACCAGGGTATGATTTAAGGGAAATTATTTGTAGGCATATTTTCACATGCATATGTACCTATGTGGGTCTGTGCATGTATGTGCATGTGTACACTTCTGTATATTTAAGAAATTATTATCAAAGTATTGAAAAAAATCACATCACTGGTAACTAAACTGACGAACCAATAAATAATAAAAATATTTTAGTTTAGTTTTGATACTCAATGATCTGTAAGACAGTGTCATTTGCAGATATCTTGGTCAATTAGAAACACTAGTCATTTAAAACGGCGAAGTATCACAACCTATTATCATATACTTCAGGTGTCATATTAAAATACTGCATGAACAATTTTTGTTTGTTGACTGAAGTGAGGTGTAAAGTAAAATAGGATCTGAAAAAGTATTTAGTATTGATGTCTTTGGATAGTTATTGGGTATGTCAGCAAGTGACTTGGTGCAATGGAAGATCAGTAGACAGGAAAGGATCACTAGAGATTGTGCTGAGGCTCCTCAGTTCTTCATTATATGGATTTATGAATTCAGTTTGACTTGGATTTTGCTGTTGAATAAACCACAAAACAATGTAAGTTGGAATAGATGTTTGGAGACCATCTGGTCCATCCATCCCTCCAGACAGAGCCAGTTTCAAAGACATACCAGGTTGTTTAGAGCTTTTTCCAGTTGAGTTTGAATATCTATATGGGGATCAAGATTCTATAAGTTCTCTGGGCCCCCATTCCAGTGTTCGATGACCCTCATTGTGAGAGGGGTTTTTTGCTTCTATCTAATTGGAATTTTTCTCATTGTAATTTGTGTCTGTTACTTCTCATCCTTCCACTGTGCACCTCTGAGAAGAGTGTGGCTCCATCTTCTCTATAGCTATCATTAGGTAGTTGTGAACAGCAATTAGACGACCCTTAGCCATGTCTTCTCCAAGCTGAACAAAGATAGGTCCTTCAGCCTCTCCTCAAATGGCTGATCCCCCAGTCCAAACTCTCCAGGTTTCCAAAAGAAAGAAACATTATGTACACTCTACAGGACCTTGAGGTGGTGTAGCCCACCCAGTGGTTCATGCCCCACTAGGCATTGGAGTGCCTTCAGAGTACGTTTGGAGTACCTTCAAAGCAAAACTTCTGGTTCATTTTCCTCC
The DNA here is from genome assembly GCF_000690835.1 of Fulmarus glacialis. NCBI lineage: Eukaryota > Metazoa > Chordata > Aves > Procellariiformes > Procellariidae > Fulmarus > Fulmarus glacialis. The sequence continues at coordinate 45,041 of NW_009210064.1, forward strand.
TAGGAAGGAATCTAGTCTGCACACATGAAAACCCCTCTGCAAACTCAACCAGCATGAAGTCACAGGGGACCATCAAGGGGTTGCTTCAAAACTGCACTAATGCAATTGTAGACTTCACTGTGGATACTGCTCTAGAAATGTCAGTGTTCACCTGTGGACAAAAAGGCAAGGCAAATGTTAGGAATTGAGGGGAAAAAAAGGAGCTGAAAACAAAAGAACAAATATGATTCGGCACTGCACAAATCCAAGATGCATTTTGGACGTTACATGCAATTCTAGCCAGCCCATTCCCAGAAGGGTGCAGTAGAACTGAAAAAATAAGACAAATGTACCACAGGAATGATCCATTGAAACAGATGGATCCATCTGAAGACTTAGCTGACATATGTGGTTGACAGAATCCCTCTTTTCATTGTGGTAAAATAAACGGACAAGGGGGTGTGTAAGAAAAGACCACAGCATCAGTAGTGATGTAGAGAGGTGAAAATGGAATATTTATTTGCTACTTCCCATGACAGAAAAAGCAGAGATGATCAGCTGGCAGACTGAGAGCAGATAAGCAAAAAATGAATGAATGCTCACCTAAGGCATAGTATGTTTGTGGAATTATCAGCTGAAGGTCCTGTGGAGGCCAGAAGTACAAGAAGATCAGCCAGAGTCACGAAAAAATGCTCAGTCAGGAGCTCTGCAGCCTGAGGGTCCAGAGACAGCCTCTGGCACTGATTTCCCTCAACTGATGTATTTTCCACCAGCTGGAAGGGTGTACAGGGACATAACCATGATGCACGCACCCTATTTCTGTACATTTTATGCTCTTTGCTTAGGCATCCTTAGTGGCCACTGACCACTAAGCCAATGGACGTTTGTTTTAGTTACATATGTCCATTCTGTGTTCTTATATTCTGTATTTATGGAACAGAAAATTAACTGGGAGTGCAAAGAGGCACGCAGATGTTTTGTATTGCAATGGATTATGTTGCTCCTAAGCAGGAACAGTTCAACGTATGTCCCAAGATGTTTGACACATACCATGGTGGCTTAACGTATCTTACACAAACTGGAATGTCACAAGAGGTATTGCATGAATAACCTGGCATCTTCCAGAAGAAAAGTTTCAATAGGTTCAGAGAGAAACCTTGCTTTTTCACTGGGATATGAAAAGTAACTTGATTCTGGTTGGATTTGAAGTCACCAAAAAATGGGTAATTTTTTGATTGGCTCGATGTGTACTTGCTGAGAAGAGAAAGCAGTTGTCACTCCCCTTTGGAAACAGCTTATAAAAGAGGGTCTCAGTCCCACAGCCAAAGCCCTCTGGAGGGAAGGGACCAAGAGCAGGTCTTGTTTGGCTTCTGGGCTCACCTGATACCTGGTAACTTCTCAGTTCTTTTCAGTCTTTCTTTCCTTGTCTGCTGTTGTCTTTTCCTAAAAGAAAAAAAAAAAAAAAAAAAAATCCCCAAACAAACCCCCAAACCTCTGCATTATTAACCTAAATTTGTAGATTACTAAAAAAGGTTAGTCTAAGTTTTCCAGAAATTGCGCAGGTTGAATAGTAGTTCAAATATGTGTTAATACCTAGAATACTTTGATAAAAATACTTTGCTTACTAACTCCTAGGAAAAATATCTGGCTGGGTCAGGTTACTTTAGAGAGGTCTGTGGTCTAGAAAAATTGGCGGTCTCTTTGATGGAAACCAGTATATATTTTTTATCTATGTCTCTATGTTAAGAACTTCATTTCATTTTCAGAATTGTTAACTTTGCCTACTTGTTTCTCCTGATATTTTCAAATATACAGAAATTTGTGTAAACTTCTAATACTAATTTCAAAGCTGTTTTCAGCCACCCTTTACCATTCCGTTTGTAGAAATATGACCTTTCAGCACAACTTCCTTTACCTTCCTTACTTAAGAGAACATAATTTGTGACAGATCAGAAGATTCTCTAATGCCAAGTTATATGACATTAACTATCTCTTCTTTACCCATAAGCCCCCTTCTAGGCTATCTTATCCCATTTTGCTGGTATTAGTTCAATTATTAACTCTTTCAATGAAGGCATTACATGTTTACTTTTCAAATTTCATTTGTCAAATGGGAACAGATTTTGTTGTACATTTCCATTCTAGAACTGCTGCCTGTAGGCTAAGACTGAAGATTTTGAGCAAGTTCATTTTAGCTGTTATTTCTTGATAAATTTTAACATTGCAAAATGAACATTTTTTCCCTGAAGTTTGTAAGTTTGACTGCACAATCACCTCATTTTGCTTAGTGTTGTTTACTTATTAGATAAAACATTTAACTAAAAATAAAGGCATGATTGCATTTCAGCTAAGGACTATTTGCAAAATGTGAAAGAAATCCCAGCAGTCAAACTATTAAAATAACTTAATGATCACATATCCTGAAAGCATGTTACCCATATATATTTACTTTTCCCAGAAATGCCCACACAGCAGTCATGATGTCACCTGGGTCTTACTGGTTATTTTTGAAAGTTTGAAGAAAAAGGAAATATAAATGCCATTTTGATGAACACAGTATTTGTACAGTTCAGAAGACTGTAGATCCCAGGGACTGTCTGTCATACATCTTTCTTGGTCCTTTTCCCTAAAACGACACAGCAAATCCACAGTCATGAAGACCCTTTACCTGCTCTTTTCTCTCCTCTTCTTGGCACTCCAGGTTTCTCCAGGTAAGATGGAAAAGAGATGCTAGAAGGGGATTGTTGTGCACCTGAACTAAACTTCCCAGCACATTTTAAGCACTGCTGGTTGAAATTGCTAGAAACCGAGCAGGAGTTAGTCAAATAGTTCACTGCCCGTGCTCCCCTATGAAAACTCTTTCAAAGGTGGAGAAATTATGACTTCTGAAGAAAAGTGATCTTTCATTTCTGTTGTCTTCCTAAAAAGATTGTACTAAATGCTCTGGTGTTAGACACTTGAGATGGTGTCTCTGGTGGCCATGGTCTTTGGATAACAGCACACTCAGCAGTGCATATGCAGATGAAGATGAAGCCTGGCCAACTATTTTCAGATAGCAGCCAGTATTAAAGCCTCTGGACCCATGACCCTTTTCCATAAGGTAAAGGACAATGAGTCAGAAGGTCTGTATCATTCTCCACCTGGACTTTAAGGCCGTCTATTTAGATGCACTGTGAGCTAAGGATCCCACCTCTGTAAGGCGTAGACCTGCTTCGTAATCTCACCTCCTACATGGCCTTTCAACACGGCCAAATCTGGGCAACAGTCCTTAAGGTAAGTTGGAGGTGAAGGCAGCTCAATGAATGGAAAACCTTGCTGGCATTACGACTGCATTGCCCAGCCCTGCAGAATGAGAGGAAAGGAGTTTTTTTGTTATTATTGCAGGTTTGTCTTCACCCCGCCGGGACATGTTTGTCTGTAGAAAAGGGTCCTGTCGCTTAGGAAGATGTCCCATCCAGATGGTTAGAGTTGGAAGTTGCTTTGGGTTCCTTTCCTGCTGCAAATTGTAAGTTTGACATTCACTAAGACTTACCTGCAGGCAAATCTCTTTTGCTTGTGTCCTTAACCCCAAGGTGCTATGGAATGTTCAGATTGGATATAAGGAAAAAAAAACTATTACGCCATGAGGACAGTCAAGCGTTGAAGTAGGTTGAGCTCCACGGTGCTCTTTCTCCCGAGATGTGCACCATGATCTGCCCCAGCAAGAAGGATAAAGTACCACCAGAGATGTCAGCCTTGTGCTGTCCCAGCTGTTTGACCCCTTAACAGCTCCTGTGCCAGAGCAAAATATCAGGGTTTGGTATTTGCAGAGCTGGGCTGCTGTGCTCTATGGGGAACAGGAGGGAATTCAGTTACGCTGCAGGATGAACATGTATCCCTAAATGCCATCAAATGTGTGCAAAAAGCACAACAGTGTTGCAAAAAGAAATTATCATATGAAAGGCGGCCTTCTGTTTTCACTCAGGAGTGAATGCATTCACCCCAGTATCAAAGGATATTAATTTAATTCCCTGCTTTTCCTGAAGCAATAGGAAAACACTTTTCTTACTCACATGGCTGTCCCAGCATGACTACACATGACATTAGGTATTTTGGAAAGTATTTATATCCAAGAGGAAAATATGCATGGACTGAGAGTAAGTAGGGAGGGAATACAAGCAGAAAGAGAATCTGAATCTTTTTTTTTTTCTTTGTGCAGCCCATGGGATCTATAAAAGCTTCATGGACTCTCCATTCAAGAGCGATGAAAATTTCTTCTAAACCTAGGAATTTGCTTTGAATCCCCTTACTGCCAAAACCACTGGATCCTGCTATAAAGCCTCATGCACCTTTCATTTTTAATGCTAAAAGCTTTATGATGTAGCATAAATCCAAATGTATTCTGCACTGCTTTCCCTCTTTTTGAATAAATTGTTGTTGCTTTGCATTCACATCACTGAAACATGGGGGTCTGTTGCATGGGCTGAGGGCAATGATCCTACCTGGGTTTTGACACACAGACCCTGGAGGACAACAATTTATAATGCCAACTGCTCCTTAATTTGAGCTTTTCTGAGACATGCAACTCTCCAGGGCTAGACAGACATGGACTGAAGACCTTACCCTCCAGTACCAAGAGATAAGCTGGCTGGAAGAAGTCAGCTTCCCTTTGCTGGAATGTGTTCAGATGCCAAAATCCTTTTTTTCTTGTTATGCAGAAACCTTTTCTTGGGGAAAGAGAAATACAAATAGCTAAAACCCCAGACATCCACTATCCATTAAAACCTCCTCATGTGAGACTCAATGTTCTGGCTTCTGGAAGATGTCCCTGAGCATCATGGGAAAGATGTAGACCTATTTTCTTTTTTTTTTAAATAGTGCAACGATTTATGCCAGTTCTTTTCTCTCCAGAAGTTGTTTGTCCTGTAATTTCACAGCAATGTATGTAAGTTTTGGGTTTTTTTTTCCACCTGTCCCTCTGAGAGGATGCATAAAAGATAATGGGTGGAGAACAGCTTATACTGGTCTCGCTTCATTAGCTCCTCTCCCCCTCCCTCCACCATATGGCACACACCCTTCAGTTCTCCGTCGGGATACACACATTTCTGAAATGTTGTTCAGGAAGGGATTTTGTTTGCCTGCCAAAATTGCAGCACTTATATGTCCTATGACTATTTCTTTGCACTTCCTAGCAGGGAACAAACTTATCCTCAGGTGTCCAATCCAATTTCTAATCCTCTGGACATTAGGAAAAATGTCTTTACTGCAAGAGTGGTCAGGCCTTGGAACAGGCTGCCCAGGGAAGGGGTGGAGTCCCCATCCCTGGCAGTATTTAAAAGACGTGTAGATGAGGCGCTTAGGGACATGGTTTAGTGGGCATGGGGGTGTTGGGTTAACGGTTGGACTTGATGATCTTAGAGGTCTTTTCCAACCTTAGTGATTCTATGATTCTATGATTTCCTATACTCAAGTCATGGCACCAGTTAACATAAAGTCTTTGGAAAATGGGTGTTTGGAGGAATGCATGCCTGGACAAGTTGTAGACCCTCTGCCTGGTGCTAGCTGACAGTCTGGCCCTGTCGTGCAGGGAGACTGTAGGCAGGGCTTGCTCACACATCAAAGGGGGCTGAGAGGGTACTGTTGTCCCCTAGAGGGAATGTATCTAGAGGAGGCATCCAACACGCAACGTGGCCATGCATTCAGGCAAAATCTCGTGCTTCAGGCCTCTTCTCAGTGCATTTACAGCAGCTAGATTATGTCCACCCTCAAAAAGCAGTTCAAAACTGATTGGGCAGATTCTAGAAAAATGACTCTGAGTGTTTATTTCATTTTTTTTTTTCTCTGTGGTGTAGGCTGTAGACTTGCTGTCTATCTCACACTGCTAAGAGAAAAGCAAAGAGAATGCATAGGAGCGTTATGGTTGAAAGCAATTCCAGCGCTCTGTATAAAGAGGGGTGAAAAGACACCAGAACAGAGACAAAGAAGTGCAAATCTGTGCCTAGAAAACATGAGGGTATTTTTAGTTGTCATCACGACAGAAGTCGTAAGTTTTGCTGAGGAATGCAAGTGTACAAAGGAATTAGCTTACAAAGAACACAGTTGTTGACTATTCCTTAACCAGCAGATAAGCAGGGTAATCATAGTCTATTCACTTTTAGCCCAAACACATGATGAAAATGTAACATCTAGCCTGCTGTTCCTTGTAGGATTTCCTACACTAAACAGTGTTCAGTGGTGTTAATGAACTATACAGAGAAGGTTCTTAGAAGACCTGATTGATGACATTTAAAATTACAGATTTTAATTTTTACAGTCCTGTAATAGACAGCACTTGCAAGAGGTCTTGACTTTTCCACAACAGCACATGGGGACCAGGCAGAATATCACACAGCACTAGAAATGGCACTACTGCCCACGTTCAAACAACCGAAGCCGTCCTCACTGGTCTGTTGGTTCTCCTGACTCTATTTGACCGCGATCTGATCTGTTCCTCCCCTGCACCTGGGGAGGAACAACACCACGCACCAATATATGTTGGGGGACACCCAGCTAAAAAGCAGCTTTGCAGGAAAGGATCTGAGGGGTCCTGGTGGACACCAGGCTGAACGTAAGCCAACAATGGGCCCTTGCGGCAAAGAAGGCTATCCTGAAGGTATCCTGGACTGCATTAGACCAAGTATTGCTAGCAGGATGAGGGAGGTGATCCTTCCCCTCTACTCGGCGCTCGTGAGGCCACACCTGGAGTACTGTGTCCAGTTCTGGGGTCCCCAGTCCAAAACAGACATAGTCATACTGGAGAGAGTCCAGCAAAGGGCCCCCAAGATGATGAAGGGACTGGAGCATCTCTCCTATGGCTGAGAGAGCTAGGACTATTCAGCCTGGAGAAGAGAAGGCTCAGGGGATCTTATTAATGTGTATAAATACCTGAAGGGAAGGTGCAAAGCGGACGGAGGACAGGCTCTTTTCAGTGGTGCCCAGTGCCAGGACCGTGGGCACACACTGAAACGCAGGAGGTTCCCTCTGAACATCAGGAAACACATTTTTACTGTGAAGGTGACCGAGGACTGGCACAGGTTGCAGAGGGAAATTGTGGAGTCTCCATCCTTGGAGATATTTAAAAGCCATCTGGGCACAGTCCTCAACAACCAACTCTGGGTGGCCAACTTGAGCAGGGGATGGGACCAGATGACCTCCAGAGGTCCCTTCCAGCCTCAACCAGTCTGTGATTCTGTGATTCTGTGAAACTACATATTTTTATTGAAGCAGGGAAAAGCAGCCTTTGCCTAAATGACACCAGGCCCATGACGGGATGTCTCCAGCCCATGAGCACCCAGCAGGAGCGGCGCTACCACTCCTGCTGTCACACCACCTGGGGACGGCAGAGGCAGGGAGGGGAGAGGATGTCAGGAGCCAGTTCCAGGAGCCAGAAGTGAGGGGAATGTCCTGCTTGGAAAGTCCAAGGATTCATCACCATTTCCTGCATAAAGAAAGCACAATATGTGGTCACCGATATTTATTTCTCATGTTCCTTCTTTATCTTCCTCCAGTCTCTCTGACACTTCTCCTATTTTAAGGACCTGTAAGGAATTCCTGGACAACCCTCCTCAGATAAACTCCAGTCCTGATTGCAGATGACTTGGACCTGTGCTTTCCTTAGTGGTTGCAGCCTTGAACCCAGGGCTCTTCAGAAACCTCAAGGAGATGGTCCTGTGCCCCAACTACACAAAGATCAAACTTCACTTTCCGACAGCATAGGAAAGTCTTCATGAAAGCCCCCAGTCTGGTCTCATAGGGCTGGGAAGATGCTGGCTGAGTTTGGGCTTCTTCAGTCCCACACAGGGCAGGTTCAATCAGCTTTACCAAGGGACTTTAACCCTCTTTCTCTGGCCTCTGCCTTTCAACATGAATGCAGGAGGGTGTTATCCAGCAGTGTGGATGTAAAGAGAACAGCCAAGAAAGAGCTATTTCGGCCAAGAAAGCAGAAGGCCAATTCCTGACTGTTTGACTTTAGAACTTACCTTTTGCAGTAAACCATAAATGTTGAACACCTTCCAAAGATGTGATGAGGGTGATAGCATGTCAAAAAATTACAGCATCCCTCTTCTTCCTTACATTGACCTTAATTTCCTGGAGCCAGAGATGCACTTGTACAGAGAAACAATTGAAAGGAAAAGATAATTTGGGAGAATATTCTGTAATTCCAGAAGGGCTAGCACTCCACTAGGATTTCAACCCACTTTGTGGGCCAAGTATTAAAATGACCGTAATTGCACCTTCAATAGCAAGTTACCTACCTAGAAGGACTATCAGCTAAAGCCCTGAGACACAGGTATCCCTGGGCATTTGCAGTACAAAGGGATGTTTTCTGTCCTCCCAGTGTCCCTGCAGAAGGAGCAGCTCTTCCATAAAGCGTTGGCTAGCTCATCCAGCCTGTGGTAGAGGGCTTTGATATCTCAGAATCACATACATCAAAGGGTCCTCAAAAGGTGCTAAGTATCTGTGATTAGACAACAGACTTCCCCATCCATTTTTTGGGTGAGTAGGGTAGGCTGCATAGGCTGAGACTTCAGCGATTGCCTTGGGAACTCATCTGGAGACACCCCCCAGAGCAGCAGCTAAATGCCCAGGGTGGAGCCCAGAGCTCAATCCCTCCCTAACCCGCAGAAGCAGCCAAGCTCTTATTCCTGGATGGCTCTCTCCACAGCAGCCCCTCTACTCCCAGAGGAAGGGGCGTTGTGAGAGCACCCTTTGTTATGTCCCATTGCATGACTTTTCATGCTGGAGCAAAGCCACAAAACCATTCCGTCCTTTGAGCATCTCTAAAAAATATGGTCACTTCCTGGGACATGGAAGACCCCATTGATGGGGATTCACACCTCATCCATCTCCCCTCTTCCCCTCTCATCTGCAGCACCCTGGACCAAAGGAGGAAGAAGGGGAAGAGCAAGTACAGGATCTTCATGGCTGACACCTGGCCCAGGTCTTCACAGGGCTGCAGAGGGGAGACACCAAAGCAACAAGGGCATGGGGGACCCGAGGTGGTGTAGAAGCCTGGGCACAGTGGTATACCAAACTGCAGATATGTCATCCTGAACAAAAAAAGATGGTGTTGTCTGTAACCTCTTCACAAGAACAATGGTACCTATGAAACTTCATGAATAACCTGCAAATAGTTCAGGAAGTTTCAGGCAAGGCAGTACCTAAACACATCTTTTTCAGTTTCCTTCCTTATGCTTTCTCCCAAGCACAGACCGTAGATCTTACGTCGGGTGATTCATGCCGTTTTAAGTAAAAAAGCAGCTGATGCTACTTAGAGAATGCAGTCAGAAAACTTACCTTTGGAAGTACCTTGGGCCTTACGCATGGCACACCTGTCTCTAAAACAGACCTAAATATGTTTCTAGGGAGACAGAATCAAAGGGATAGACTAGATATGCTTTCAGGTATGCTCGTCAGATAAGGGTTATGCCTAGCGCTTGTGCCCTCATGCTTCTGCATCTCCTTACCAAAGGCCAAAGTAGAGAAGGTTTGCACGCTTCGGAGATGCTTGTGCCAATGCTGAATGCAAAAGCAATAGTAAAGCTATGATCATGAAATGATTCTGTGCAGCAGCTCCCCAGTTAGGAGAAGAGGGGAGAGAAGTGTCTCAGTGGCCAAAGAGATCCAGAAAACGTGACCTTTCAAGTTAACTGAAGGCTGAAAGAATGGAAATTCTCTGTATTGCTGCATCTAAAGTGGCTCCTCCCTTTAAATTATGGAGTTCCCATTTCCCCAGAATACAAGATCTTGGCGTCCCTCTTCAAACATCGCGGAAACTTTACAGTCTTTCCTGTGCTGGGGAAACCCTGGATTCAGCTTCAGCAGATTCCAAGTTCTAATGGGAAGGAATTCATATTTTCAGCTTACTTTTTTCCTTATAAATCTCAGATGACGTCATTATGTGAACAGATATATCCAACAGTTTGTTATTTAGACGGTTCCACTATGATGGGACTTGAACAGAGAGACTGAATGGGTCTCCATCCTGAAAGGGACCCCAGAGTTTCTTGCCTGATGAGGGAAGGTCTTGGTCATCAGGCAGCCACAAATGCACCAGGAATCACTTGCGTCCAGATGCCCTTGGGTCCAAGGAGTACTGTTTTGCCCAAAACACCCTGGTTTCATACCACTGCTGGTGGGTGAGACATGCTTGTTCCCATGGCCACATCTCCCCTTGGACAATCAGAAAGTGACCCATCTTATGGGGGTGATGGGGTTGCACCTCCTCCCTCCCTGTGGCCATGGGAGAGGCTGAGGTGCCTCCTGGGGGGTGTTGCAATCTCCGCTGTTATCCTCATGCAACACATCTTGTGTCACCCGGCTGCACAGAGGGCACGCGGGCTGCAGTGGCTTGGCAGGAACTGCCTGGACTTTGCCTGGTACAAACAGCTGCAACCAGTCACAAAAAAGCAGATAAGGTTTCCCTCCTTGTCTCCTCCAATTTGACAAAATAATCAGCTAGCGTGGGATGTGCAAGAACATGAGGAGTATTATAAACCTTCTTACTTTTCAAAATTATCATAATTATAATTATAATATTTAAAATTCATAATTAAATAATAATTAAAATATA
>NW_009210065.1:0-361 GCF_000690835.1 Fulmarus glacialis
CTAGAGCCTCCCGCTCCTTGCGTTTCAGCTCCTCTTTGTAACAGCAGGAGCAGAAATTCCCAGTTTCTGGATGTCCGTAAAAACTGCAGTTCGGCTGCTTGCATTTGGTCTGCTGAACGTTATAAAGAACTCGGCTTTTATTTTTGTCCGCCGGCGTTCCTTTCTGCGAGCTGTCCTGCTCGAGGTATTCCCTGTAGCCGTTGCTGTGCGGGGGGAGGCAGGCTGAGCCCTCGCACTCCGACGGGTAGGTGGGATGGACGTCCATGTCCGTGGGGGAAAATCTCCCCAGGTGGGAAGGGCTGGTCTGGTAGGGGTTCGGCCGCGCCTGGGCGCAGTGTCTGGGTAAGGTAGCGTAGGGGGG
>NW_009210065.1:466-5409 GCF_000690835.1 Fulmarus glacialis
TGATAGCTGGGGGGATGCGACCCCTCCATGCTGGCGACCATGGAGGGTCTGGGAAAGGTGAAAACGCCCGAATAGCCGGAGGGAAAAGCTGCTATTTTAGCGCTTACGGCCAGATCCGGGGTCTGGATGGTGTACGCAGGGGGAGGCTGGGGGTAAGCGGGGTTGAGCATCGCTTCCTCGCCCTTGTGGGTGTTCGCCTCCGGCTCCAGCTTCTTGGCAGGGGCCGCGCCCCCCCGCGCCCTAAACCCAGCGCCTTCTTCTCCGCCTCCTTTTGTTTCTGCTCAGCCATAAAGCGTTCCTCGGCATCCAGAAGGTACCGCTGGATCATCTCCTCCTGGTACTGGTGCCGGTTGCTGGTCTTGAGGTGGCCGGCGAAGATGAACTTGCGCTCTCCCTGCATGGCAGCCCGGAGGATGCTCAGGCTCAGCCTGACGTCGTTGCTGTATTTGTAGGGGTCCGCTGGCTTCTCGGGGGCTGCTTTACCCGGGCAGGTTTTCTCCACAGGAGCTGTCAAATCTCCTTGGGAAGATTCCTCTTTGCTGCCTTTCCTTGACTTCAGGGATCCTTTCTTCTTCTTCTCCAAGGTATCTCCCTGCCCGTTGCTCACACCTCCCTTGATAGTTTTGCTGTGCATCAAGCCACCCATGTTCTTTTTTAGCTTACTTCCCAAAGTCTTGCCGAAGCTGCCCAGCTTATTGGCAACCGAGTCTGCCCGTTTTTTATCTTTTTCCTTATCCTTTTCTCGGTCTTTCTTTGGTTTCTCTTTGTCCTTGCAACCCCTGCTGCCACCATTGCTGGCTGAACTGCTGCAGACCGACTCCTTGTCCGACTCTCCCGACTCCGCAGCTGAACGAGCATCGTCGCCCGCGGAGGCTGTAGGGGATTCCGGCTGGGCCAAAGGTGCCTAGGGAGAAAGAAAACATATATATCAAAGTCCAGAAAGCTCCTCAGACAAGCATTTTCAAGCTGAAGGTGAAACAGAGAAGTAGGCGCTTGCTCCGAGGACGGAGGGGACAACGTTCAAACACACTCAGTGTGACACGTCCCCAGCAGCCGTCCTGCACATCCATAAATGACTTAACTTGCTCGAGGCTTCAGGGGAAAAGCTAGAGAAGAAGAAGGGGGTGAGGAGGGGCCCAACAAATTCCCCCTCTGGTCACCCAAAAGCGCGGTGGGCACGGCTGGCACCCGTTTCCCTGGGGTCACGGCATCCTCCGTTCCTTCGCGTCAACGGTTCGTACATCGATAAGGCTGAGACGGGGACGGGTTACGGTATTTCTAAGCGAAGCACGTGGCCAGTTAAGGAGGGCACAACCAAACCGTCACCATTCGAGCTTTGCTACAGAGATGACACTTCGACAGTTTCAGACAGACCAAAACAGCTCACATTGAGGTTTGGGGACTTTTCTCCTAAAAAGGGGAGAGGAAAAAACCCCTCCGTGCTGTCAAGGCAGCTACCACCATCTGCCAACGGACCACCACGGAGATCTGGGAAGTGGACCGGAGTTTTCCTGCCAAGGAAAGGTCCCAGTGTCTCAAGGAAGCTTCTGGTGGTCGTAAACCAACAGTTTGTGTTTGTCTTGGAGCAAGCAGCGTCGTCTTCCCTGCCAGCCACCTCCACAAGAGGCTGCCCTGCGGGATGTACAAGGGCTGTGCTTCGAGTTTGCATGAAGAGTAAAAAAAGGCATGAAAAGCTCTAGGAAAAAAACCACACGCACAAAACCCAAGTCGTTTATCTGCTCAGCGCAGTATTAGCCGCAATTTCTGGAGGCACAGACAACCTTACGTGAAGGAGGGCAAGCCAGCTGATCACTTCACGTCTGCTGCCCTGCAGAAAGGAGGTTTAAATAATTAAAGAGTAAAGAAAATCCTCCTTGTCTCTTTACCTGCATGTCACAAGGCAATGTGATCCATTTAACATTCATGTAGCTGTGCAGCAAGTGCAGCTTTGCTTCCAGTGATAACGTCACACTAAAATTTAAAACAAGGATAAAAAGAAAAAGTTAGAGTCAAGTTTCATTTGAATAACTGAGGTTCTCTCCTCCATATTTACAGTTATTTGCCGGTCGTCTTTATATTAAAATGCATGTTTTAACACAACAGGTAAAACTGCATTGAGACAGCAGCGATACAAAAGGTAACATTTTTTTAGCCTTTCAAACCTTTCAATTAAAACCCAAATGAATAAATAAGAAGATTCCTGAATATCAAAATCAAGCTTGCTACGAATTAAAATGAACTCGACAAATAATCTTACTTGTACATGAGACAAGTAACAAAAAAGCAGACGTCACAGATCTAAATAGAGCTAGTTTCAAAATGATTCTCCTCTCCACAAAAACAACTTCAGAAAAGAGTAAAGATGTTTTCTCAAAAATTTCCACTTGTCAAAAAAAAAAAAAAAAAAAAAAATTCTTTCCACTACAAACACAGGGACAGAGTCTTTTCTGCTGGCTCCAAACCCCTCAAAATGAGATACTGTATCGGTAAAACCCCCACTGAATTTTAATACTTTGATCTTGGAGGTTTCTAGGTTTCCTAACCCAAACTGAGATGATGGACAAGTCATGCTTCCAGCTCTCTGACCACTGCACCCACTGCTGCCGACTTCTGGCTCAATAACAGGAAACTCGCGGCTACCAAACCACGACCCAGCTTGCCCAAAGTCGGAGTCAAAAATAGGAAGGGTGTCTGACTGCGAGCCGTCCTGCCAGCTCCAGGGCCCACGCTCAGGGATATTTGTTAGCTTCGAGTGGGGCTAGAGGAATGGAAAAATACACCTTTTTGTGTGTGTGAATATGACAGCCGATCCCTCCCGTTGCTTCTTGTTTCTGAGCTATGCCCAGGATTTGGAGCCATCATCTCTTTACCTTGTGGGAATGAAGCTGATGAGATGTCACAATCCTACCCAAACCGTACCGAAATCAGGGCATCAGGAGAGAATGGAGTAAAAGAAAAAGCTGTTCCATCCCCCCTGAATAGGTTCATACCCTGAGTACAGCTTCCACCCGGACACAAGAAACCCCCAGCTGGGGACAGAGCAACGAACCCTCCAGCGGTGACCGCTCCGGTTTGCAGTTAACCAACCTGGCCAGCTTGACGTTGTCACTGTCGTCTTTTCCCCACTGCCATTCCTTCCCGGGATCCACGGCGAAGTGCACGGGGAGCAGCTTGTGTTCGGAGTCTGTCAGGGGGATCACAGCTGCACGAGGGAGAGAAAGCCCACTTTTAATGCCCGGAAGGACAAAATCTGGCACTTTGGCAGCACCCAACAAGAACAACATCACCTCCGATGGCAACTGGTGTCACGCCAAATCACACAGCGACTGCCAAAGCTTGGGATCATAGAATCATCATGGAGTGGTTTGGGGTGGAAGGGACCTTCAAAGACCATCTAGTCCAACCCCTGCCACGGGCAGGGACATCTTCAACCAGATCAGGTTGCTCAGAGCCCCGTCCAACCTGACCTTGGATGTCCCCAGGGATGGGGACACCTCTCTGGGCAACCTGTGCCAATGTCTCACCACCCTCAGTGTAAAAAATGTCTTCCTTGTATCTGGTCTGAATCTCCCTTCTTTTAGTTTAAAACCATTCCCCCTCGTCCTGTCACTACCGAAAAAGTCTGTCCCCATCTTTCTTGTAAGTACTGAAAGGCCGCAGTAAGGGCTCCCCGGAGCCTTCTCTTCCCGGGCTGAACAACCCCAGCTCTCCCGGCCTTTTTCCATCCCCCTGACCATTTTTGTGGCCTCCTCTGGCCCCGCTCCAACAGGTCCGTGTCTCTCCCGTGCTGAGGACCCCCGAGCTGGACGCAGCGCCCCGGGGGGGTCTCACCAGAGCGGAGCAGAGGGGGAGGACCCCTCCCTCGCCCTGCTGGCCACGCTGCTGGTGATGCAGCCCGGGAGACGGTCGGCTTTCCGGGCTGCCAGCGCACATTGCTGGCTCACGTCCAGTTTTTCACCCCCCAGCACCCCCAAGTCCTTCTCCGCAGCGCTGCTCTCAATGCTGTATTAATATAAATCTTGTTTATCGCCTACCTTGATCTTTTGAGGGTTCCTTCTGCTCCATGGATACCAGGGCAGAAAAATGGGCTTGGTCGTAAGCCAGTACCAACGGAGAACGATGGCATTTGTTGGCTGGGACTTCCAGAGGAAGATAGATCCCTCCAAAGGGAATCGGGGCGAAGGCTGGAAAGAAATCAGGGCAGTTATTTTTCATAATAGGTTAAAGAGTTAAGAGTTATTTATACTGAAACTGCTCCAGAACAAGCTGTTTGCTTCATTCAAGGTTTCACCTGCAATTATCTGTCAGCTCGAGGGACACTAAAAAAAACCACAACCCAAAATAGGCATCTATTTTACATCGGGAGGAACACAGTTGCAAGATGAACCTCTACTTTCTATAAAAAACCCTTCTTCACTCCTCCACAAGACAACTTAAAATTTGCACACAGAATGATGGTAATTGATTAATCTTTTCTGACAGGAAATTAAGTCTGCTAGTGGAAAATACGACATGCAGGGAACAGAATTTCCCATCACTACACACACGTGTGGGGGCAAAAGAGGTAGAAAAAAAAAAAACCCCATCACGCGGATGCTCTTAGAAATAGCAAAAGATCAGGCTGCGATGCCGAGCTGTGTCTCTCATACCCTCCGTGGGAATCACCCACAGCACCCTGCAGCAGTTCGGCGCACCCCGTGCTTTGCTCTCCGATTCAAGATCCAGCTTCCCTGAGCAAAAAGAGCCCGCGAGAGCGTGCAGCAGAGAGGAAACACCCAGTCTGAGCATGCATAATTCATAAAGACTTTTAAAAGAGAGTGCCATTTCTTACCTTCTCCCCCCGAGTCCCGCAGCATCGTGTCTGCCACCACCACGATGGGTCTCTTCAGCACGTGGGCAAGGACGAAAACGTGAAACTCCTCCAGGCTCTCGTACACCGGCTC
>NW_009210065.1:5419-8638 GCF_000690835.1 Fulmarus glacialis
AACACTTTCAGAAATGAGAAAGGAATTAATTTTCACTCCTGGCGTATTTAATCATTGCTTTTTAAACCAGAAGGGGTCTTTACAGGCAATCAAGTAGAGGCGGATCATATTAACAGCATTAAGTGTGATCTCAGCTCTAATTTGAGATTTTAGATGTAGATCCCCAAAAATGTCCTAGTCTAAGAGAAGGGTTGTATCCAGGAAACACCACATTGCTGCTCGGGAGTCTCTTATCTGGAGAGCCTCAAAAGCAGTGTTTGTTTGGGATGGCTGCGGCAATAAAGTGCCCTTGAAATACAGAGTGAGCGCTGCAGAAATCCTCACCTTTTGTTTATTACTTTCATTTCAGAACCACCAACGTGATGAACATGAGAAAACGTTAGTTTTCTGTTCAAAGTTACCCCACAAAAGGGGTCGCGTAGCATTTAAATCGTTTCCCGGGATGCTTTACGGACCTCTCGTTCTTCCTCGTGATCCTTCATCCTTCCCCTTAAAACCCTACAAGCTGGCCCAAAGCAGCAATCCCCAGCCTTCTCCCTTGACCTGCCCTCGAGAATTATCCCGAGCTGTACACCGAAGGAAGATATTCGCTGTGTTTTACATCCAGACTTATTGTTTTTTAATTCAGTCCCCTCCAACGTACCCTCCGCAGCCGCCCCCGTTGGTGCCGTAGTGCACGCGAGGCTCGCTGGATGCCAGCTTGATCAGCTCGTTCCACTCCTTCTGCCACTCCTCTTCGGTGTAAACAAGACCGGACTGGAAAATGACAAATAAAACCCAAAAATCTTCACAGGAAATATTTTCCAATCTCTTCGGTACAGTTTTATACACGCAGTCACAACTTTTCTCTATGGATTTATGCAAAAATAATCAACGTATTATGCAAAAAAGTGCGCGCTTCCAAATCTGTGTTCTCAAGCCAGCCGGGGAGATAATCTGCCTGATACGGAAGTTTGCCTTTTTGCGGGGTGGAAGTAAACATTTCAACCCACAGAATGAGAGGAAACCTTTGCTCTCACACTGAATCCTTCCAGTATTAAAGACAACATAATCTATTGACAGGAGACGGGGGGACAGATAATAGGACTCGCTAAAATACAGGTTTGCCTTTAGAATTTATTTTCCTTTAAAAAACAACAACAGACACCATAGCATCCAAAAATACTCAGTTCAAGGGTTGCTTTGGTATTTCAACACACGGCGAACCTGCATTTTATTCACATTTCCTCACATGATGATGGCAAAACGTCCATTCTGCAATTGCACCACGTGCAACGCGAGACATCAGAGTCCGAACCGGCGTTCCCCCGAGCGGGCCCTCTCCTCCAAACGCTGTGATGCTCTGAAGCCATCCGCTCTCCCCCTACAGAATACGCTGCTTTCGGTACAACCATCCCACTTTATAAAGCCCGCACCGAGTATTAGATTCAGGAATTGCACCTCTTCTCCTTAAGGCAGAAGCTTTTCAAAGAGCTTCCAAGACAACCCCAGAGTTGAAAGGCATCAGAAGCCACATTCATCCCACGGAAGGGGAGAAATACCTTAAAAACACAAGACCGTGCAAAAAGCTAAGCTCAAGCCTGCTGTATTTAAGGTCATAAGCTGTGAAACGCAACGGGAAGGGCAGCGGCCTTACCCTCCTCCTCCTTTTCCCGGCTCCGTAATCGGAGCTCCAGCATCCAAACACAACATCCTACGTCCTCAAAGCTGCCAAGAAAACCTTCAAGCCGTGCACCAGAAGTAACCAATGCCACGTTCAGCTCTCCACTTGTTCACTAAGGTATTAATTAAGTTTCTCCGCTCCTGGTTTAGTCGTCAACACGACTTCTTTCATCGCTGATCTAAAGCTTGTGAAGGAAAGCACGGGAGGAGAATATTGCACCCAGGACAGGTTGTGAAATTCAGAGCAACGTCCATCACCCTGGGCTGCTTCTTTCAGAGCTTATTTGGAAAGGGGGAGCTCATAAGCCTCGACTTCCAGCCAACCGCTTAAGCGGTACCTGCGATTCCTGGACCGTTGCACTGCCGACGTCCCACATCTACTGCCCAGATCCTTCGGCTTGGGCCGAGGACCACGACCAGGGCACGACACTACCACATCCTATATCCTGAGTATTTTCAAGTCTGCAAGTCACGGCACTTCGCCGACGGCTAATTCTGGAGCACGCAGTTTGAAGCGATGCATAAAAGCATGCTTTTAATAGTAAAATCTTGATTATTTATTAACTACTCTGCTTCAAATGGGGAAACACGTCTTTTTTCAACCTGTCAAGATAAGAATCTTTGTGCCCTTCCAAAAATAAAAAGGAAGCTGGAGAGTAAACAACATGCTTCAGTGTCAGGTGGAAACAAAAGTTTACCCCGTTCACAAAACAGCCTCGACACGGCGGGGCCGTCCCGCGCCCCGGGAGGGCAGCTGGTAACCTTCCACCTTGACAAAGTCACGGCCCTGCCTTCGAGGGGGGGGCTGTGTCACAGCGTTGAAAAGCCCTTTAATGCGGCAAGTTCATGAATTTCCTTTTTTGGTGGAGGAGTTTGCTCCACTCTTCGACCGAGGCGCATCTCGCTGATCTTTATCGTCGGAGAGACCTACGCCACAGCATCGCTTTTCTCTTAAAAGCCCAGCAGGGCCATCCCATCCTGCTGGATCTTAAATGCCTGAAGGTGACATTTGTTTTCCATCAATATTGGACATAACGTGGTTCTAATAAAGAATTTTCCTACCTTGTAATAAAGAGAATTTTGCCATAGTTTAGATTGAAGCATATGTCTCATCGCGGCACAGCCACGTACTGCGAGCCAGGGGAGTTACCCAAAATTCAGGACAGACTTTATCACGATAGGAAACACCTCCCAGACCCACGGGATATTTTAATCAAGACTTTCCCCTTGGCAAAGAGGACAGCGTTCGGTCTGGTTCCTACCTCCTTGTTCTGCTGCGTTTGCTGCCAACGCCACCTCCGCTTCAGGGCTTCCCTTTCCACGCCTTTATCCATCAAGGTGTAAAGGGATTTGCGAAGCATGAGATCTCTGTCGTGGAAACCCCACATACCTGCGGGAGAGGGGGGAAAGAAACAGCAGCGGAGGATTAGCAGCAGCTGGCATCGCTCCATCGACCTGCTGAGATCCTACAGAGAGCCGGCAGTGTGCCCAGGTGGCCAAGAAGGCCAACGCCATCCTGGCCTGGATCAGAACTAGTGTGGCCAGCAGGAGCAGGGA
>NW_009210065.1:8854-9944 GCF_000690835.1 Fulmarus glacialis
TTATTGCTCTCTACAACTACCTGAAAGGAGGTTGTAGCGAGGTGGGGGTTGGTCTCTTCTCCCAAGTAACAAGCAATAAGACAAGAGGAAATGGTCTCAACCTCTCCCCTCTCCAACCAAGGGAGGTTTAAATTGGATATTAGCAAAAATTTCTTCACCGAAAGGGTTGTCAAGCCTTGGCACAGGCTGCCCAGGGAAGTGGTGGAGTCCCCATCCCTGGAGGGATTTAAAAGCCGTGTAGATGAGGCGCTGAGGGACATGGTTTAGTGGGCATGGGGGGGTTGGGCTGACGGTTGGCCTCGATGATCTCAGAGGTCTTTTCCAACCTTAATGATTCTATGATTCCACAACCTGCCACGAACCAGGGGAAGCGGGTAAATTGGGAAACAGAGGCAGAGAAATGCAAGTTTCTCAATGTAAATAACAAAATTCCTGGTTCAAAGCCTGCATTTTCCACCCACAGCGAGTTTTCATGCAGCTACATGGAGATGCCACCACCTCTGCTTTCAACTCTGAGGCATCTCACAGCTGCAACAAAATATTTGTTCACAAAATCACTCCTTTACAGCAACATCTGATGGGAAAACGAGACCGGGTTAAATGAGAGTGTGGTTTCGCCATGTCTGAAATACAAATACAAAGGAAATACACAACCCCGCTGATTTAAAAGTCTGGAAACCTCAGAAGATTTACTACGGTCACGCTCGACAAGACGAAATCAAATCTGGGCTCTTGAAACTTCAACGTGCGAGAGGAGGGAAGGGGCAGCTCTGGTATTTCACATTTCCTTCAGAAATACAAGGAAACTCGCCAAAGGGACGGGAAGAGGTATTTTCCAAGTACACAAGCTATTGGCAACCTGTTTCCTTCAACCCATTCCTCTCCCACAGAGCCTGAGCATGGCGACCGCTCGCGCTCCTACTGCCGCGGCGGCTGGGATGAGCAGCAGCATCCCGGTTTCCCATGGGAATGGACGGGAAACGCTCAGCCCTGCTCCCAAAGGCTGGTCCTGAGCTCTCCTCCCAGCACAGCCGCTTCCCCAGTCTCAGCCGGAGAAGGGAGGTGCCACCGACACGATGCACGTTACCGG
>NW_009210065.1:9975-24155 GCF_000690835.1 Fulmarus glacialis
TCTCCCCCCTGCCGTAAATTAAGTCAAGCTCTTACCCAGGGAGGCGGCGTGGAGCAGGCAGTTCCCATCACCCGTGGTGGCCAGGGGCAGCAGTCTTTGGCAGCTGGGATCCACGTTCGCCCACCAGTTCAGACGACCTGTGGGAATATTTGAGAGCGTGAAAACGGGGCCGATTGCACAACGTGGGACTGGCGCGTTCATCCCCTCAAAAAACGCCGACGAGGACGGGAGCCTGCTTCGTTTACAGGGGGAACACCCAAAGAGATGAGCGGTTACAGACCCTTCCCGTGGCTGGAGGAAGGAAGGAGTCAAGATGGTAACAAGGCAACAAAAAAAGGGGAGTCTGGAGTTACACCAACTTCACGGGGATGCAGGGAAACGGCCAGGCTGATCTTAAGGTCACATAAATTAGAATTAAAGCTGGAAATAGGAGCCAGTCCAGCCAGGGCTTTAACCCAGACCAGTGTTCTCTCCCATCCATTTCTCTTCCCACCCTTTTCTCCTTGTAACCAAATCACTCCTATTTAAACCATCCCACGTCGGTCATTTTTTCCCTGCTCACCAGTTTAAGTACAATACTCGGGAACTTTTGCTGATCCCAGCAGCTTTACCTATAAAAATGCAAACTGACAGTGCTTCGCGCCATTTAAAAATAGCAGCTTTTTGGTAATATAAGGCACTTGTAGTAATTCAAGTCAAGAGCATCTAAAAATAGAAGCTAGGGAAAAAAAAAAATTAACATACACGCTGCAGTCAAGTACAGCGCGACTGGAGGTTAAACATTTATCAAGGAAGCGAAGTTGGGCTGAATTAGGACTTTGAACTCACAACCCAGCCTGCGTCTCGCTCTGCTACGCCCTCAAAACCAGGCGCTGCCTCCCTTGGCTGCCACTTTTTCCGGTAGCTTTTCTGCAGCGGATCCCGTGCAACAAGCAGGTTTTTGGCAGGTAGATGCTGTTCAGGCTTCCAACAAGTTGCATTTAAATCGCTCTTGCAGAAAACCAGCCCTTTCCCAGCATTTCTAACGAACCTCTCCCCTGCTCCCGAGCACGGTCCCTGCCAGGGACCCCAGCTCTCAAACACAGGATTTCTTGAAATTGTTTGTACGACCTCAGCAACAGCAGCTGTAGAAGAGCTAAATACAGAAAACTTGTTTTTAAACACCAATAAACACAGGAAAACAAAAAAACGCAGAGCTAACTGCAACGCCAGGCGGGTAATTTCTTTTCTCGGCGTCGGGAAAGGAACCCGTTGGA
Source organism: Fulmarus glacialis (assembly GCF_000690835.1). Lineage (NCBI taxonomy): Eukaryota > Metazoa > Chordata > Aves > Procellariiformes > Procellariidae > Fulmarus > Fulmarus glacialis. Next base: position 11,232 of record NW_009210065.1, read on the forward strand.
GTTGAAAAGTGTTTAGTACACAGCCTGGGGACAATAGCTCCGCTCGGAAAAGCCGGCTATTTTCACTCAATATAGCTCCTGGCACGGTAAAGTCGCAAGCCTGCGCCAAGTGGCGCGGGGCCAGCCGAGCGAATCGAGCAGCAAAACAGCGTCTCTCAAAAGCCAACCAAAATGTAACGCTACTGTAGGCAGCGCTGAGCTGGGTTGTTGATTGTTTTTTTTTTTTCTTTAATCCATTTCACGTCGCTCCTGGAGAATTTGCTGCTCTTTTCAACGGCCGGGGGAGTCAGGCGAGTTTGCATCTCTGGTCGGCACTTTGGAGGTTGTGCAACCTCTCGTCGAGCCGAGTCAGGTCCGATTCGGAGGGGACACACCTTGGGGAGGCATTTCTATTTGCAGCGTGCGGTCACGCCGTGCCGCGCACATCCCCGGCGAGGCAGGCAGAATAATTTGTACAGATTTCCAGTTACGCAAGAGAAGTCATCTCGAAAGAAACCGCATTCCCCAAACCCTTCTCTGAATGTTTTGCTCGTGTCGAGGCGGTGGAAAGGCCAAGAGGCCCCCAGAAGTATTTAAAACAACATATTTCTCTGCACATGGTTATTAGGAGCAAGCCCTGAAAGCTCTACAAGAAAAATAACTGGATTCAAGAGCACGAGGGATCTTCCCGCAACCATCGCTCGAGCGGCGAGGTCAGCGACGGCTCTTCCGCACGTCTGAAGAAAGTCCACCAGCATCAAGAGGCTTCCTCTGCATCCAGCACCGTGACTCTTACGGGGTCCAGTTTTGCCCCGCAGCTGGTTTTGCTACAGAACATCCCTTTGTCCCAGCAGAAACCAGGAAGGTGCGTAAAGGTGTAGGTTTGGTAAAATACTGTCGTTTCTTCTAACAGGAACCATCTAAATAGGTCACGGCCATAGGAAGGCACGAAGACGGTGCTCCTCCCAGCCCGAAGAGGAGGATTGACTCATAGAAAAGCCAAATGGCTCCCCTAAGGCTACCAGGGAATCCAGCGCCGTAATTACAAGGCCGTCCTCTCTGCGTGACGAAGGTAGCGTTCCCAGGGGTGACTCGGCCTCGCGCTCCTCGGGTTGACGTGACGGATCCAACACGAACACCCACTACGAGCTCTGTGCGGTGACTGCAGACCGCTGGGGCTTTCTCCCCCCTGCTGAATCACCGGTGGAGGTGAAGGAGCAGGATCACCCCCTGGAAGTGGGTTAAAAAAGAGACCAAAAGAGAAGAGCAGCTAGAAAAAGTGGCATCTACTGACGCAAGCTCATTTCATCTAAAATGAGATAATTCATCTGCAGTCTCCTTATTTAATCCAGAGCCCATCTCTTTGACGAAAACAATACCAGCAGAAAACATTTCTGTTTCGGGATCTGGCAGCGACAAGAGCTTGTTCGAGCGCATTTACACATCGGTAGCTACTTTCTCCCGCGTTGCGGGAAGGATGGGAATCGAAGGCTTCCAACCAACGCTCCGCCTGCCGAAACGATGCAACCCACAGCAGCATCTCGCCGAGAGCTTGGTCCTCCTCCTCCTGGCAGTCAGGGCCACGTCCCTCGGCAGCACAGGCTCAGCCTGCCGGTCGCGCCGCCGAGGACGACAGTGGAGGGGCCGAAGGCATCGCAGCAGTGGTCCTGCGCCGCGGGCAGCGATCCGGTAGAGCCCAGCACGGAACTTCTGAGAACGTTTCACCTGCTTTTTGAACCAAGGTGGACCCAGACGGGAGCTCGTCTCTCCTGCTAAGGGAACCAGTCTGGCCAATGACTTACGGGGAAAATATTTGCAAGTCAGATGCCAGGTAAGTAAGACAGACGGGGGTACGTGTACGCACGTGCCTCTGCTCAGGCATGGGCTAAACCCAGGCTGAAAAGCTTCTCAAAACCCTGGTGATGCATTACCAACGCACCCATTTCTTTGATTGCCCACTCTGAGACGCGGGACATTTACGCCCCAAGAACGAGGAACCCGTTTGCCATTCCTTCGATGCCGTTCCCGCGAGCACGCTGATCGCCTTAACTCAGCAGTTTTTAATAGTCCACCTCCAGATGTTTATTAAATACTAGTCTGAAGCGCGAAGCAGGAGGTTTCTTGCCAATACGCTGGGGGACTTTTGAAGGCGTGCTTGGCACCGTGTCCCTGACCCCGGGGAGAAAGCCTGACCTCGGAGCCAAGGCAAAGCCATCAAACCCAGGGCTTTCTTTCAGTTCTTCCTGATATTTTTTTTTCCAGTAGCCTCGGGCAAGGCACCGCCGACTGCTCCTCCACGTGTGCAAGGAGAAAAACCGCTCTGTGTCTTCAAAATACAGGGCAAGGCTTAATCCATTTCGGTTTGTAACAAAGAACGCTACGGTTGCGGCCAGGGCCAAATTTTCAGCTCCGCCAAGACCTTTTCATACAACTCTGAGCACGCTAAAAGCTTTCCAAGAGGACGTCATTACGATTTACAGCCACTTTAAAGCGCGCTTACTCTGCCCACAGTGGTGTAAAGGGATCTCTGGATAGAAGGAGAAGAGTATCTGAACATTTATTGGTCTATAAAATATTTGCTTAATCCCCTAAGGACAGCACATACTAAATTAATAACGGGAGTCACCGTAGATCACAGCACCATGCTCAAAACCCTACTTCGAATTAAGTTTGGAATATTTTATATATGCAGTACAGCCCTTTAATAAAGATAAACACCCATTTATAACAAACCCACATAAATAATGCAGATACGCTTTAGTCTTCAAAAGGCAATTTCTAAAAATCAATTACTCGATGTTAACGTCATCTCAGCACGCCAGGAAGCATCCCCAGCCCACGGGTCCCCTGGTTCCCTCACCCAGGGTTTGTGCTGAAACACAGCAACCCAATCCCCCCCCGTGCCGCTCAGGTGTAGGTCAGTATGTTTGATTTGCATTTATTTGCTTTGCCATCAACGAACGGCAACGCCGCTGTAACAAGACCGCTTGGATCAAGTGTTCATTTCCAAAACAGCAGAATATTTATTACAGAACACTTGAGCAGGAGAGAGCTAAAATTTGACATTAAGAATATACGTTACCTCTGAAAGAATAGTTTTCTAGGTACGTGCATCGGTGACAGAAACAAAGGAGAGGTGTAAAGGCTCTTGAGATCTTGCCTGGTGTCCTCCTGCCCCCCACCCCATGGAAGCTGTCCTGGTAACATGTATTAGGTTTTTTCTCTGCCAGCACGGAGATCCCACTCATTCACCAGCTAAATCTGATTTACAGATCACCTAGCAACTATTCAGGAGGAAAACAGCACGTTGGAAAACAAATCCATCCGCACTTGTAAGGTGGTTCCTCTCCAGGCAGACAAAAAGCCAAGCGGATGAGTTTTCCTGAGTTGAAGCAGCATATAAAACGCATCATCAATCTAAAATGTTGGTAATCGCTTCTAATATTTGTCAGTGGTGATGAGCTACTGTTTGTGTTATGCAGGAATTTCTTCCCCCCCCTTCTCTCAGAAAGGCTGACGGGACGGGGCAGGGCACAGGGAAGCTCAGGGGGTGAGTTAATGCAACTTTTTTTTGAGCGTTACCATTCAGCTGCACGAGCGATGACGACATCCACAATTTATTTACTCTCAGTGTCTGCAGGCAAAGCGAAGCAGACTCTTACTCAACTCTCGCACCACTCTATAAAAAGGGATGAAATAATACCTATCAGATACGCGCCCTTGCAACGCGCTCGCTTCTCCACGGCCTCGGGCTCGTTCCCGTCGGTACCGCTGCAAAACTGCCACCGCCGCACCGGATTAGCATTAAAAAAAAAACCCAAAAAAACCAGGACTCACCAGCCTGCTCCAGCGCCACCAGCATCGACTGCTCGATGAGGTCTCGCTCGATGAAGCTGCGGAAGTCCTCGGTGTAGACGGTGAGGTCGGGCAGCTGGAAGGTGCAGATGGGCATCTCCAGCAGATGTTCGCTGCTGCCGTTGCTGGAGACGTGGGACCGGGCCAGGGAGACGATGGTCGAGCTGGCGTGGGAAATGCCTCGAGACAGGCGTTTTTCTGAGAATAAAAAGAAGGCGAAAAAACTCCTGAACGGTGCAAAAGCAACAAACCTTGCAGAAGCAATTATTAAATCGCTGCCTTCAGCTAGTATTTTTTGGTTGCAAGCAGCTGGATTGCTCCAGCATATAAATGCTTCAGGCAGTAGAAAGAAAGATTTAATCGATCCGTATCATTTTGGGGACTCGGCTGCCTGGAAGCCACCAGATGACACTGACCTTGCACGATATCATCCTGCCGCTGGAGCGGCGGGGGGCCCGGGGGGGTAATCGATCCGTATCATTTTGGGGACTCGGCTGCCTGGAAGCCACCAGATGACACTGACCTTGCACGATATCATCCTGCCGCTGGAGCGGCGGTCGCCCGGGACGGGCTGCCTCTTTTTCGGGGGGTTTATAGTTGCGTCCTTCGTTGAAGGAATGGGGTAGGTTGCCAGCATGCACTTGCCTTAGCTGCTCAAAGTCACTCAGGGCTGCGCTCAGATCCCAGTTCTTGCCTGGATGGGAAGGTAGCAACAGTGGTCACCATCACACGAGAAAGAAATCAAGTCAGTTCCTAAAACATCCACACTAGAAACTAATAATAGTGCAGTTTATCACGAAGGCCGTCTAGCAGAAACAAGGAGCAAAGCAGGGTGCAGCACCACTCGTTCAGCTGGTCGCTATATTTGCATTTCTGGAAGAGATATAACCATGATCCTGACATGCCCGGAAAGCGTTGGCTCTACTGCCGCGGGTTATGGGGATGGTTTACGCCTCCTGTGCGCAGAGATGCATCCAGAGCTTAGAGGGAGCTACTGCTCTTGGATGCTGGACATCTGCAAAACCTAAACAAAGGTCTGAAGACCTCAAATTTTTATAGAATCACAGAATCACAGAATGGTTTGGGGTGAAAGGGACCTTCAAAGACCATCTAGTCCAACCCCTGCCACGGGCAGGGACATCTTCAACCAGATCAGGTTGCTCAGAGCCCCGTCCAACCTGGCCTTGGATGTCCCCAGGGATGGGGACACCTCTCTGGGCAACCTGTGCCAGTGTCTCCCCACCCTCAGCATAAACAATTTCTTCCTTCTACCTAGTCTGAGATATAATTTTGCCAGAAGAAGATTCCTGGCTGTAAAATGAAGAAAGGCAGGGTCAACATAACAGCATACACTGAGCACAGAGCATGGGACTGGAGTAAAATAAACATAATTTTGCCCTTCGGAAAGGGAAATGGAAGGTCAAGCTGCGTCACGTCCACCAACATCTACATAAACCCAATGGCCAATTGCTTCAGGTCACACCGAGCGCTTTCTTTTATAACGCTCCAACTGCCGTGAAGATAATCCATCGCGATGCAGGCATCGCTTCTTTGCTGACAAAGCTAACAGCCTCCAGCTCTCTTTACCCCCCGTCATCGCAGGATGACGCTCGGGCAAAATCACGCAACTTTAAAAGCTGATGATTCGTAATACGACTTTTTAAATCTCTGTGCACGGTTTAAGAGACAGCCACCCAATTCTTTTCAAGCTGGCACCCAAAATATAGAAGCAAGCAAGGTGCCAGCTAGGCTAGGCGGTATCCAGAAGACTTTTCAGCAGGCTTGTGTCATTACTGGCCAGATAAATCATTCAGCAAAACAGCCTGAACTTCGTGGAGTTGAGTGAATCCTTCAAGCAGTTCCATTTCCTTTTAACACAACCCAGCAAGCTGCAAGAACATAACGTATATTAATACGCTGAAGTCTTTCAGTATGCAGTAAATTGACCTTTTAGAAGCCGTGGTCTTCCGAAGGCAAGAATACATAGGGGGGGGAAAAAAAAAAAAATCTACCATATGGCTTACATTTGGGAAAATTGTGATTTTTTTTTTTTTTTTTTTTTTTTTTTATATGAACACTGTTAATCTAGGCTCTTAAATTAGCAAGTTAGCCAACACTGCAGAAAGAAGCCAACTTTATATATAGTAACTTCACTACAGGAAAGATATATAAACCGCCAATTGGTTTATATGATAGCTCATGGACAATAAAAGAAGTCATTATGTCTAATTCCCTAAAGGAAATACGCTTCTCAAGTATTCAAATTTTTTTGAGAGATGTATCTTGCAGCATTTAATGATTGGCTCCAAACGGAAAGTTATTTTGGGGTTTACTTTTTGAGTCAAGGGGATTTTTTTTTTTTTTTTTTTTGCCTTTTTTTGTTTGTTGGTTTGTTTTTAAATGAAAGAACGAATCAGTATCAAGGAATGAGAATGACCCATCAGATTAAAACTAAATTTGCTGTCGCATCACTATTTGCTTCCACACGTCAGCGACAGGAGGACGCGCTGGCGACACCGACCCCCTGCGGCTGCATTTCCCAACCATCTGCACCAGCAGCCGCTTCAGAAATCAAAAAAAAAAAAAAAAACAAAAAACCCTAAACTTTGGAAACTACGCGAAGCAACGGCAGCTGAAAGGACTCGTAAACCCCAGTATCCACGAGACAACCCAGTTACCTACAAGCGCCTGGAACGGGGGTGTTTGACGGCCTCGGCACTACGCTGCTTTTTTGCAAACACGAGAGAGGGGGTTCGAGGCGTCCAGGGCAACTCTTGCACAGAGCAGGTTTCGCTGGTGCTTGGATGATAACAGGGAGGTTCCCTCCTCCGGCAGGAAAACCGGTGTCCCCTGGGGCCACCACGAGCCAGAAGTTCAACCACAGAGAGACCTGCAGCCCAACTTCTCACTGCCAGAACACGGGAGGATCTCGAAAAGCAGAACCGAAAGAATTTTGCCAATAACTATGTCCCCTTCTCCCCCCCCTTCTTTAGCTTTGTGTGCATTTGTCCGCCGAAACCCTTTGCTGATGGGTTTCCAACGGTGCTGGAGAGCAGAATGATGGAGACGACCATCATTCAGGAGATCAGACGGCGACTTCGCTTGACACATGTGCGAAACCCAAAGCCCAGCCAGAAAACGTGACTTAAATTGCTCATATCACCCTCAAACTTCCCATCCGAATAATTCACTTTGTACGTGTTATCTGACCGCTTTTGCTAATACCCACCCAAAAAAAGAAAAATCTCTGTGTTTTCCCTCATTTCCACCCCTGGAGTTGTCAAGGCCACCGAGGCCGCAGGAGAAATAGCAGCGACTCAGCGGCACGTCATAAAAATGAGCTAAAACCACCCTTGTCAAAATAAGCCAACCCACGCGCCGCGCGGGAGACGGAGAGTTTAAAGGAATATCTGCTTCAACGTTCCCTATCGCCAGCCTAAATATTTCTGTCGAAAGATAATATTAGAAATCCTGACATGAAACAAAGCAACCTAAACCCAGAAACCAGAACACAAACACACCACAAAACCCACAACGTGCCAGACTTCCGCTGAGACGACGCTCGGCTGTAAAAATTAAAAGGCTGAAGCTCTGAACCCAGCAAAGCGAATGGGAGTTTTGAAGAGGGGGGGGCAGGGAAAGCTACGAATCGATGCTGCGAGCGCCGAGGAGAACTAGAGCCAAGTAGGTGGAGCAAATTGCCTAAAGACACAGATTATAGCAACAATTTCAGGGGTTTGAATTCATTACTGCAGCAGCCGGGGAGCTGGTGCGGATGCTGGAGGAGCATCAGCTAGTCCCGCGTTCAAGCGACGACAAAAATGACCTGTATTATACAAGAAAAGGGACGATAGGAAGAAACACAGCAAACGTGGTCTTGCATTAGAATTACAGATTGGTTAATTGCGTACAAACTGCCCTGCTTCTCATGCAATGTTTCTGTCCTCCAGCATTACAACACACGCCGGCATTTACTCACCATCCTTTTTGTCAACGTGAACCCAAAGGCAACGCTCGCGAGCAAGTTTACAGCCCCAGAATTAAGACCTGGTATCCCTTCTCCTCTACCCTTTCCCTCGTTATAAGCACAGGGTGAAAAAAAAAAAATCACCTGCAGCCTTCAATTAAACGCGATCGCTAATGAGTAACTGCCCCATCTTACGGAGTTTTTGAGAAAGCCAATATTACACTGTATTTTAGGGCAAATATACGTGCTCTTTTAAGTACGTAGAGCACTGGAGAGCCGCCAGCGCGGCGTGCCGAGGCTCTCGAGGGCTGGCGGGCCCGTTTAAAAGCAAACTGACTGAAGGCAGACGATGCTTGCCTTCAATTCCTGAGCATCTCGGCGCTCTCCATCACCTCAAACCGCCCGATCCCGTTCGGCGGGCAGCCTCCTGCGCCGGGTGTAAATGGGGCTCCGAGGGGATGCTCTGCCAGGAGAGGTCACCGGCACCGACAAAACAGCAATTTATATCGGCATAATCAAACCACCTTCACAAGCAGAACAAGATATACCAGTAAAAGCACGGTTTTGCCTATATAATTACCCCATATTGCTTCCCAAACACAGGCAGCCTTCGCCTAGTGCCATTCCTTCCACCCTTTCGAAGGCATCGCTGCTATAAAGAAAAAAAAAAAAATCCTGAAGTTTTGCTGCTCGCGGTGAACACCACACGTCAACGGAGAGGACGAAGGAAGGGAAACCGCGCTCCTGGTCGACGCGTTCTCCTTCCCAGCGTTTGAAATCCATTATCCGATGGACGCGTAACAAGAAACCAAGGCAGAATTTCACCCGTCGCGCTGCCGAGGGCACGATTTTAACATCTCTGGCACTGCACTCGCCAACCGCCAGCTCCCTGCCCCTCCGCAACCCCTTTTTTTCCTACCAGCCCCCCCATCAGCCACCGCCGGCCTCTTCCCTTCCTTTATTCCCAGTTTTATTTACCTTCGAGCAGGTCTCTGGCCAGTCCCGGTTCTGCCCCCGTTGAGCGAACAAAATCCGACAGGACGATGTCCATAGCCGAGGTCGTGCGCTCATGGATTCCTCCCGGCAGCTGGGGTCGGCGGCGCCCGGATCAGCACCTCGGCATCAATCTAGGAACGAGACCAACAGCCCAGCTCGCATTACAAACTATAAAATAATTAACCTGGCCAGGCAGCCTCCGAGCCGGCCGGGAACTATCCGATGGCAGGTGCCCGGGGGGGGAAAATAAACCGCCCCCTCTAAAATGAATTGTGCTTTGGGACTGCTGTTTAAGTAATTAATTGGGAGAAAAGAAAAGAAAAAAAAAAAAAATTACAGATTTTGCTGCTCTCCCCCCGCACGCGAAGGGGCTGTAACGACTCTGCTAACGACGGGCAGAGCAAGGGCTCAGCAAATTCTCATTTCAAAGGCGGTGGAGCTTTTCTTTCCAAAAATCCTGGACAAGTGGTTAGGAGAATAAAGGAGTTTATTTGGTAGCAGTGAGAAAGCAGAAAGTTTCTCATATATATTTGCGGAGAGCTCAGCATCCCTGCCCTCCCCGGGGCAGGCAGTCCTCCTCCCAGCACCCTGGTTGTGCGCAAGGGAAATAAAAGCCAGACCAAAATGCTGTAATTAGTAGATGTTGCCTATGCAAAACAAAACAAAACGCCTCTTTCAGGCAAAAAAAAAAACCCAACTAACCCCCCAAAAAACAAATTCCTCTTCTTGCAGAAAAAATAAAGGCACCAGTCCGGATCTCCTTCCCCGAAGGGAGCAAAACCAGCCCGTCCAAAGGCAGATTACGTAAATCTTAAGTTTTAGCAGGTCCCAAGATTCAGAAAGGTGTGTGCTCTTGCTGTGCATTCAAAATCCTGATTTTCTGCATTCCTCGGGGCAGAAACGGAGAGCAGCGCAATCCGCCGGAGTTTGGACCGGGCAAAAAGCTTCGCCGGATTTTTTTTTCCTTTTTCCTTTTTTTTTTTTTTTTTTGCAGTTAAAGGGTTATGATAAAAATTCTACTGTCAAGGAAGAGAAACTGCTGGGAAAAAAATTCATCCCGAGCTGAAAATTTGGCACGTGAAGAAGAGGGGAAAAAGATGTGCAAGGCTGTTTGAGGGAGGTGTTGCCGTCCTGAGAGGGGGAGAGGGAATGTCAGTATTACACCGACGATGAACAAACCTGTTTGTTCTCCCGGTGCCTTAAAAACAGTCTCTTTTCAGGATTATTCCTAAAGATGGGCAAAACTCCCTAACGGCACGCAACTCCCAAACCCCAAGAGCAGCAAGTTAAACATCCACGCTTTAATCTGGAATTTCCTGGCTTTGTTGGTTAAATACCATTCTTATTATCTTCCACGCTCGCTAATCGTACACTTATTAACTTCGTGCACACAGAAAAACTACTTAATATTCTTTTATCGCCGGAGCAATCTCGGGGCTATTGTCGGCTGAAGGCAATCCTACAACCAAGTGTATTCAGACAGCAAAATTTGGCAGCGGATTTCTTCCTCTTGCCCCATCAACGACGGAGGGAACGTGCCTAATTAGAAGCCAGTCATTTGTATCCTCAAACCACCGGCAAGAGCTACAGAAGCAGCAAACTGTTTCTAAAGGAAAACTCACTGCAATAAAAGATAACTTCCTCCTGGTGGGTTTGGCATTTTAAGAAAAATAAGCGTACGCAGCGAAGTGTGGCTTTTTGGGGAGGGAAGGAGCCGCCGCGCAGCCCACACCCGCGCACCGATGGCATTTGCCGTTCCCGAGCAAACTCCCGCGCGCTGAAAAATGTCAGGCAAAACACAGATGGAAAACGCCGGGTCCGACGACGCGGCGATGAACTGTTGGAGAGATTTATCGCCGGGGATCACAGGAAGAAACCCTCTGGGTTTAGCTGTTATTTATTATTTTCTTTCCCATGCAAGGGAAACGCTCTCTCCTCTTCCCTCCCTCCGTAACAGGTAGGAAATTCAAGCCCAAAGAGATCTGCAACCACAAATGTATCATCCGGCGAAGGCTATCGGTGTCAAGCGCACCCAAATACCCCCCATAAGCGTATGTATATACGTGGGCAGGTACGATGCTATCACAATCGCTTCCAATGCTGGATATAATCCATAAGCGAGCTTTCCCGTTACATTTTCTTTAGCACATTTCTAGTTGCAATGTATTTAGGGCTAAAAACCAGTCGTTTCTACGATCTCTGCACTACTGACAGTTATTCGCAGGACACACCAGAGGAATTAAGCAAATTCAATGGTGAATAGCCACGATTTCATCTTCCCGAACAATCCAGCCTCTCCTCTCTAGCCAGAGTCCGTGCGGTGGCCAGCATCGCCGTCGCATCAACTTCACCCAAAAAAACCCCCAGGCTGCTCGTTTTCCTCTGGTATTTAATCAGAATGAGATAAAAAGGGCAACAGGATGAAGAAAACAAGTTGCCTGAAAATATTGGAGGAAGGTCCCCAGTGCATCTGAGGTGGATGCAAAGCCCCCGGTGCAGAATGCCCCGTGTTTCACCTTGTACAGGTTTTTGGGATGGATTTGCATCTTTAGGAATGTGGTTTATCAGATTTTTATTATATAGCTTTGTTACAAACCTGAAATACTGAAGAAAGCCATCGTATTCCACGTTACGGGGTTTTTCCATTATCCTACAGCCTACTTCTTTAAGCTGCATGAGAAATACTTCATAATCAGTACTTAACAAGGAAAAACTACTTTCTAAATATTTACATTTTAAGCTATTCCACGGGGGGGGGGGAATCAGGCGTAACGCTCTGCACACCCGAAGCTTTTGCTGTTTAAGGTTTTGCGCAAAGTAACAGCCGAATTTTGAGTCCTGCCTCCCGCCGCGATCCACCGCCCTCGCGGAGAAAGCGCAGTGTCCAAATTTCCCTCTTTCCAGCAGCGAAGAGCCAAAACCAAATTGCCTTAATTTGCAAAGACTTTAATTAGAACGATTCCCCGCGCGCTGCCTGGCTGCGGGAGGGAAGCACCCAGAAACACCAACAAAGCGCGCTTCGGAGGATGCCGCTATCCCGAAATTCCTTTAGTTTTCCCCCTAGCAGACCCCAAGCTCCTCCGAGATATTTCCAAATCTTGCACATCCCTCGAAGCTTTTCTCATTTAATTCCCCCACCGAGCTGTAACCACTAATGCAAGGTTTTGGAAAACCAGCGTGTTTTCCTTAATTGCATTTTCAGGTACAAAAAGGAGTCGAGGATACGCATCTCCAAGCTCTTCAGATAATGAAAATCTTGATGGGAGAGGGGGAGAACGACAGCGTGGAGCATAACAAGCTCTGAACTTATGGAGAGGCGACGGCTGGCTTGCACAGACCGGGATCGGCGAGGCTTCGTTATCGACTCCCAATTAAAACACGCTCTTCAGAGCTTTAAAACAGCGGGCAGGAACGCTTGGCAGCAATCTTCCTGTTGTGATAAGGCCCTCTCGTCTCCTTCCCAGCATTTTTTTGGCAAGAAGCAAGACTTCCTTGCTGCTTTTGGCATTAATATCGCACCGCAGCCCAAATCACAACTGCCGCTCTCGCAGGGTAAACGCTTTGGAAAGGGCTTTCCGGGACCGACGCCATCGCCTATTACGAGCAACCCCAAAGGCAATATACCTGTAATATCTTGGCAGTATATAGTCAATATTTTATCTAAGAAAAAATGGCAACTAATTCACCGGGGAGCTGGCACGCTTCCCTCGCCAAGGTTTTCAAAACTTGGAGGGGGGGGGAAAAAAAGCCACCCCCCAAAAAAAAAAAAAAAATCACAACCCCTTTATTTGCAAAATGTGATATTGATATCGCGCCTCGAGAGCCAGGGATGCAAAGGCAGCTCTGCGCTGGAAATCTGGAGGTTTTACGTCTCGGTTCGGCCTCACGTGAACGAGGTTTCCCAAAAATTTGCAGGGAGGACCAGAATCGATGGCTGGGGAAGAAAAGTGCCTCCTTTACAGCAAAATCTGGGAAAAGATTTCTATTTGAATAACCACACTGCTGGGAAGCGTACAATTGCACATTGTTATTTGCACCCCGTCAGTAAAACTATTTGGCATGGCCGGTGTGGAGCGGCAGCACAGCGGTGGGTGTTTACGCGGCATCCAGCATATTTGGGGGGGGTG
>NW_009210065.1:24275-25723 GCF_000690835.1 Fulmarus glacialis
TTATTCCCTATCCCACCTTAAAATACGGGAAAAAAAAAAAAACAACACTTTCAAGAGAATAAACCGTTCGATTGAGGCGCCGGTTTGGTCGCTGCAGAAGATGGGTTTTTGGGCTTCAGGTCCTTAGTTGTAATCCCCAGCCACATCTCCAGATTTCCGACGGACAGAAGTTATCCCATTTCGGCCACCTCCCTGCAAACAAACAGGAGAAGCAAGACCGAGGGATGCAGTGCATTTATTCCCTCTCCCTCCTCAAAATATGGGAAAAAAAAAAAACCCAACACTTTCAAGGGAATAAACCGTTCGATTGAGGCGCTGGTTTGGTCGCTGCAGAAGATGGGGTTTTGGGCTTCAGGTCCTTAGTTGTAATCCTCATTTTCTTGGCATAGTAGCTCAGTTACTTCCTTCCAGCTCGCTCCCCCTCAGAGTTGTTCTGCAACTTCGTTATCTCCTTATATCCTTTACATTTTCTCTCCCGTGGGTCGCGTCTGCTCAGATCTCGCCGTCAAGCCTCCGAGCTGGCGGGAGGTTGAACGCTTTGACGAAGCACCGCAGATGAGGATCATCCATCTCATCGCAGCCTCCTACAAGAAGCTGCCCTCCACTAGAAACTGTAGAGCATTAAATTCACGGAAGACTTTCATCCCAACTACTTTTGGTCAAACTTTTTGAAACCGTAAGAGTTTATTAGCCCCTCTTTCACTGATGGATTTTGCTGGAGCACGCAGCTTCCCAAACCTTTCAGCGTGCTTTGGTGAAAAACTGGCAAACCCCAGGAGGAACAAACTCAAAACCAAAGCAAAAGGCAGTGCAAGGAACCTAAATTTAAAATACAAACAGAACAAACCAAAGAAGCTAGAAGAGTCCAAAGAGGAAAAGCTCAAGAGAAAACAAACCTTCTCCTGGCGTCAGCGGCAGCACCAGCGGCTCAGACGGAGACTTCCCCCGAGTACGGACCGACCGAGCCCCAGCCCCGCTGACAATGGTGTCAATATTGCCTTTGAACCGTGCGTGACTCCTCGTTTTAGAAACCACGATGTCCTAGACTGTCAGGAATCCTCCGAGCCCAACGCCTCTTCTGCCGTGATGCAAGCGCTGAACTATGCGGGCAAAACACGAGGGACCGGAGCGGGAGTCGCGCCGCTCGCTCCTGGTGCCTCCTGATTAAAAAAAAACCAAACAAACCCCTACGTTCGAGGCAAACACTGGCATCTTTCAGCTCTTGGCATCACACTTTCCCCCAGAATTTGCCGTATCACCATCCAGATAAAATTGCCACTTTCATACGCCTGCAATCTCTCGCCAAGTGCCATAAAGATAAGAAATCAGGTAAAAGCTCAGCGCGGTTCATGCGGAACCCGCATTCACCCTATTCTCCATTCTCCTTTTCCTTTAGAAACACGCACATTTTACAGGCGAGCTCCAGACGTCGCTACCGGCCGGCCACC
>NW_009210066.1:0-2322 GCF_000690835.1 Fulmarus glacialis
GTTGCATCCCCCAAATTGCAGTTGCATCCCCCAAATTGCATCCCCAGATTGCAAATGCATCCCCCAAATTGCAGTTCCATCCCCCAAACTGCAGTTGCACCCCCCCAGATTGCAGCTGCACCCCCCAGCTTGCAATCTGAGGCAGCTCTAGCCCCCAGCACCGCTCTGCGCTGGGCTCCGCTGGTGCATTTCCCTTGGCTCCCGCCGAGGCCGGGGGCTGCAGGGCTGGGAAGGGGACGGGGGTTCCGCCTCTCCCCATGGGTCCCGGCGCGGCAGCACCTGCCCCGGCTGGGCCGCGGCTCCCCGAAGGGGAATCCCCCCTTGGCAGGAGCTCGGAGCGAGGGAGGGAGGAGGAGATGATTGCGGAGGCTGCCGGGGCTGAGATCAAAGGGGAAGGAGCCGGGGGTGCGGCGAGGACAGGGGCTTGGCTGCTGGAGGACAGGTTGGAGCATCCCTCCGCCTTGTCGGAGCATCCCGCTGCCACGTCGGAGCATCCCGCTGCCATGTTGAAGCATCCCTCCACCTCATCTGTGCATCCCTCCACCTCGTTGGAGAATCCCTCCACCTCATCCAAGCATCCCTCCACCTCATCTGAGCATCCCTCCACCTCACCTGAGCATCCCTCCACCTCATCCGAGCATCCCTCCACCTCACCTGAGCATCCCTCCACCTCATCCGAGCATCCCTCCACCTCACCTGAGCATCCCTCCACCTCATCCGAGCATCCCTCCACCTCACCTGAGCATCCCTCCACCTCAAGATGCCAGAATCGCGGAGGGGATGTGGGATGGGGGGAGCTGCCGTGCACCCCCTCGGCAAAGGAACAGCTCAAATATAACTCAGCAATGGGTGCCTGAAAACACCTTTTCCACTAAAAAAACCCCAAAATACCCCATTCAAGGCTCCCAGCCGGCGGCATCCCAGCCCCTGCCCCACGGATGGGGTTGCACCCTCGCTGGAGCCGATCCCCTCCCCTGCAAACAGCCCGTGGGGGGTACAAACCCTCTGCGGAGAGGTCTGGGGTGTCGCCTGCCCCCCAAAATCCCCCCGGCCGGGTCCTGGCATGAGTTACGGCAGCGCTTCCCCGATGGCTCCCCTCCTGCCTTTGCATAACTCACGGCGCTTGGCACCGGGCTCTTTAGGAGAAGGATGCTCCGGTCAGCCGCAATAATAAATAGATAAATAAACCCCTGGAAAGTCTCCGGCTGGCCGCTTAAATACATTTTATGGGGTGATTAGAACAAGAGCCGTCCGTTTGAGTGGTTTATTTGTAGCCTCGCTTTGCGCCGGCGAAGGTGTTGGAAGCATTTCTCGTCCTCGTTCGGCATCGGGGGCTCGATGGGCACCGCAGCCCCCCGCAAATCCCACCTTCCCCACCAAACCTCTTGGGGTTTTTTTTTTTTTTGCTTTCTGAGCCCGGGAACTGCTGGGAAGGAAAGCAAGAGCATTTTGGGGGCTGAGCGTGGAAAATAAATGAACGTACTCCCCCCCTCCTGAAAAAATATCTGCTGAAAATAGACATTTTCACCCATAACCAGTTAATTTTAAGATGCAAAAATTGCACCAACATGCCCTGATGTCTTTTCTCCCCCCCAGAGAGGATGGTTTGGGGGGTTCAGGGCAAAAAAAAAAAAACAAAAACCCACCCACCTGCAGACCTGGAGCCAAGTGCCTTCCCAGTGCGGCTCCATTACCCCTAAACCATCCTCGACGAATGGGTCCCCCGCCGGGAGCATCTCCCCCTCCCGCGCCCCCCGAACAGCTTCCAGCCGCCTGTTCCTCCCTCCCAACAGCCCTTCCAGCGCCGAAGTCACGCCTAATGTTTCACTTAATTTTTCCCCGCTGCAGCATCAGTCCCTGCTCCTCTCGCTCTTCCCAGTTGCTAATGAGTGTAACGAGTTGCCGGCCTCGTTGTAACAACCTTTGCCATATTAGCGGGCTCCGCTCTACTGGCTTCCCTTGAATCGGAGCATCCTTGCTTTTCCCGGCAAAACCGGGCTTTAGGGAGATTCCAGCTGTGGTTATATAGTGACCACCCGCATTTTGGTGCTGTTTTTTCACCTCTCTGCAACTGGAGGAAAGGTGAGGATTGACCACGGACATCTCCATCGGCGAAGTCCACCTGGAAGACCACAGCCCTTTGCACGAGGGACCTTTTTGCTCGCTTTGCTTCAACGTCCTTAAGGGCTGAGCATCATGTTTGGGCACCAAATAAAAAGCTCTTGAGACCTTGAGGTCTGAGCCCCAGACCCCTGAGAATGAGGAGCAAGTCCCTTGTGGTGTGGTGGGACGAAGTCACTGCCATTGGGTGGCCTTGGGGTG
>NW_009210066.1:2348-2850 GCF_000690835.1 Fulmarus glacialis
GAGTTGGGACCCAACTCAAGGGTTGGTTTGGGCCACGGCGTGGTGGGATGATGTCACTGCCATTGGGTGGCCTTGGGGTGTCTTTCACCTTGACTTCGCTGTTGAGTTGGGACCCAACTCAAGGGTTGGGTTCGGCGACCGCTCTGCCAGACCCAAGTCGGGTCACTTTAACGGGGAAAGTCTCACTAATTTTTCTTCCAAGCTTGAATCTTGATGACAGAAATGATAAAACAGTGCTGCTGGAAGGAGGATTTGGGGCTGGAGGTGTCGGGGCGAGCGCGGGGCTCCGGGGATGAACCACCCCGGGGCAGCCCTGAGGTTTGGCCACCCTGGAGAACAAAACTGCGCTGCCAAAATTTACCATTTCTTAAGGATTTTGACCACCTCGCTTAACAGGTTTTGTTAGGAGCCGATCCCAGGCTCTTTCCCAACTACCCACATCTCTTTATCGCTTTTCTTTATCTTTATTTCTTTACCGGAGGCGTGCAGAGGAGCCGTGTGC
>NW_009210066.1:2929-3192 GCF_000690835.1 Fulmarus glacialis
AAAGGGGTGTGTTGCGGGACACCGGCAGGTAAAGGGAGCCATAAATTCCCGGTATTTACCCAGGGCTGCGTGGCCGTGATGCATTTTGCACAGGGTGAGAAGATCGCCTTTGTGCTCCCGGGGCCGCCCGGCGTGGGCTCGGCTCCCTCCGGGGCTCTTTGTCAGCTCCGTCTTTCTCTCTTCACCTTATTTATTTGTTTGGCATCGGAAAGGGCGGCCGGCAGGACTGGGAATTGTCTGGATCCGGTGGCTCCTCGCATCCC
>NW_009210067.1:0-17895 GCF_000690835.1 Fulmarus glacialis
TCTATGATTCTATGATTCTATATTTTGTGTGTAGCACAGATTTGTCTTTTTCCAGGCAAAATTTAGCAATTATCAAAGATACAAGCATTTTTGAGAGTAGTCCTTTCCCTTCATCTCTGCAAGAAAATTACCTCTTTGTAACTCTTTTTCAAGCCTGAGCTCAGTCTTCGTTTTGTGAGAGCCTTTTGCTGCCTTCACGCTTCCGGGCAGAGCAGGCAGGGCCACTTGCATCCTTACTCTTTCCAGTTCCTCGCTAATTTCCTCATGGATCCTTCCTTTAAGCATGCTTTTGCAGAGTTTAGCCCTGCTATTATGCCGGTGTTGGCTGCGAACCCTGAGCAAGTTTAAGATGGCATGTCATTGGTGCCGTCTCATATGTAAGATTTTGTTTTGTACCTTTTTGTGTTACCTTTGTACCCTTGTACATGTCAGTCCAGCAAAGGCTCTCTGGAAATCGGTCTCCTCAGGTGAATGCCTTATGATACGCTGTCTGTACTGAATGGTTGACATCATCTTTTTCCCTGTGTGTTTCAGCGGAGGAGAAGGCTCGTGAGGCGGAGAGTAAAGCCCGTGCCCTTGAGCTGCGCCTAGGAGGAGATCTCACGCGGGAGTCTAGGGTGAGCCTTATGCTTTGGCAGCATGTCACGTTTTAGGCACTGAGGGACGGTTCAGAGTGGTGGCTTTGGAGCCGTGCTGGCTGGTCAGCACCCAGTGGTAGCATCTGGTTTGTAGGTTAAGCAGGTGGCGACTTCAGTCGGCGGTGAGTTGCCAGAGCGTTCAGGCAGCTCTGTGGTCTCATCACCACTGGACGTGCTTCAACATCTACATGTGGCTTCCAGCCCAAGTGGGAAGCGTGCTGACGTTTCCCTGCCCACAACCTCCAATATATTCTGAGTGGGAAGGCAACCCCCAGCCCCCAGGCACTTTGTTTGATGTCAGCCTCTGCAGAAGAGGCCAGGGGAACGTGAAGTATTTGAACAGAAGTAAAATTGGGTGCTTTTTGGCTGTTCCCCCTCTCTGCCTGTGCAGCCGGCTCTGAAGCATTTGGGCAGGGGCTTTTGGAGAGGGGACGTTTGCTTCCTCCCAGTGGGGCTGTGGCTCTTGATGGGGGCAAGGCTGAGACCCAGCCCACCGCTGAGTAGGAGGGCTTGTGGGGATGCCAGGTGGGTCAGCAAGTGACACCAGCTTAAAATCACTGTACTTCCTATTGGCATCTAATGGAAACAACAGTATCCAGGTATCCTGGCTGTTTCCCTGTGCCTCCATTACCCTCTGGTTTCAGTTGCCTTAGACTAGTTACATTTAGACATTTTCTTCCAAGCAACTGTGTAGCTGCTTAAACAACGCAGCCGTACGTGCTGCCCTAAATGAAAAGGCATGCTGCTTGTCACCCTCCACCATTTGTGAATTCTTTACATTTAAAATATTTCTGAGATCTTCTTGAAGGGGGCAAAAATCATCGAAGTGAGTTAATTTAATGAATTTCACAGTAGCAGTTTTACTGTGTGATGCCTGTTTGCAGGTGACGCTACGTCAAGTCCAAAACTCTGCAATAACTATGCGCCGGGAGGCTGATGTCAAGAGAAGGATCAAGGATGCAAAGCAGCGGTGAGTGCAAAGTGGTTCAAAGCTCTGTTTTTCCTAGGCTGTTCACTCCACGTGCTCAGATGTCTCTCCTACTTTGCTTGTGTGGTGGAGGGAGCAGTTCAGCTCAAAGATTAAATATCTGTATGCCCTGGCTGTTAAACCAAGGGGATTGAGTTTGCTATTCTGGTTGCTTCTGCTGTTCCCGTCTTACTTGCTGAAAGACATCTTTGGATTTGGCTTGTTTTCTGTAGATGTTTACCTGGTTTTCACATCAGCTTTTTTTACTCTTTTGCTTTTTCATCTGCAGGTAAGATTCAGGGAGGCAAACAAATGTTAGCAAGTTACAGTGAAATGGCTTTTAGAGTTGTAGAGATGTTTTCTAAAAACTTGCTAAGTTCTGTTATAGTCAGTGCTGTGAAATCCCAAGACACTGTTCTAACTTAGATCTGGTTGCAATTAACTTCACTATCAATGTACTCACAGGAATATTTCACTCTTTGTGTAAAGTTTTTTTGCAAATTTGTCATATGCATTTCACAAATGAAGTCGTAACCACAAACAAATGCTCTTAAAACAAATGCTGAGCCTGAGAAAGTTAGGGATTTGTATATACCAAGTCTCTGTTCCCACCTAGTTGTTTTGCATGCTAGTTTACATGGCTGCTTAGGTCAGAACTATCCCAGACTTGTTGCCAGAGATATATCTAACGCATCTTAAGATGCTAAAAATAAATAAATAAATACAGCTTTAATTTAAAAGTGCCAGAGCTGTGATTTGAAGCATGCAGAAACTCTTGGGAGAAGCTGTTTTCTTCAGCTTCCATGTACTTTTCCATGTACAGATTGTCTTTTAATTCTTGGTTTTGATGACATTAGTGCAGAAAGTACAATTTTGTGAATGGTCTTCTGGCCTTCCTGTCAATGGGCAAAATACTTTTTCCTTTTAAAAAGCTGAACAGCAAACAAAGAACTTGGACAATACAAGTTTGTTTGAAAATAGCTTCTCTATGCCCTTTATTGACTAGTTGGAAATGAGAGATTCCAAGTTTTCTTCAGCGGTTCTTTCTGTTTAAATCTAAGAAGGTTTGTAGGCCACAAAATGAAAACCAGCTGGTTTGGAAGAATACCCCAGTTGTAGATACCTCAAAAGGTTATCTCTAGTCAGGTTTCAAGTATGTGATGATGAGGAAAATAGATGTATGTGACAGCTAACCAACAGCAGAGGAAAAGGCCTTTTGTCTGGATTTCTGGACTTGGCCATGTGTGCTCCTGGGCGAGAGCTGCCGGGTGCTCAGCCAGCTCTGGGCAGGCATATGACTTTCCCTGTGTCCCTGCATTCATCACTGGTGATCAGAGACAGTTCAGAGGGTCAGGCTTTTCCATAATCTTGTACTTTATCCAGAAAACGAAAGAAATTCCTGAAAAATGTGTATGATAGGAAAACTTCTGTATGAAACAATTTCTGTAGCCTCTCAGAAAACTCTTGAGTTACAGAGAATGTCCTAGGACAGTTTTCTGCTGTTTCTCTTGTGCTGGGTGCATCAATGAAAGAAATGCTTTCTGGTTTCCAAAGCCTGTGTAAGGTCAGGTTATAAATCCAGTGGACAGGACAGATACTAAAGTCCTAGTAATAAAATCCTGGGCTTTTGGCCCACCACTTTATTTTCCATGGTTTGGATGATAATTTGACTTCCTGTCCTCTCTGATAAAAATGAGGAGATGCCCTTCCTCTTTTGTAGGTGAGTGCACATTGTTAGTTGAAATTTAAGGCTCTACGTCCTTTTCCAAAAGTTAGAAAAAGAAAATTAATCCCTGAGATGGCTGTTTTGCCACACCTACTCATGCTCTCAAATCACAGTTGTCCACCTGGATAAGCTGAGACCAAAAGGATAACATTCTAGCCCAGCTTCTATGTTGGCAAGTGTTCTAAACACCTCTTGGCAAAGGTTTCGATTTAAAATTACTGAAAGCTGCTATTCCAGTTGTTTTCCTAGTAACTTATTTTAGAGTCATCTGTTTTAAAGGAATGTGTGTTACAGGGTACCTATACATCTGTGTGAGAAAGAGGATGGCTTTAAACAGAAAATTAACATGAAATGAATCTATATCAGGGATTTATTTTGAGATGCTTGACCGTTAAGACACACCTACATCTTATATCTGCAGATTATTTATTGTGCAGTGCTCATGCAGGCACAGCTCAGGTTCTTTTAATATCTAATACTAGCAGACAGTCAACGGATCATTTTAAAGAATTCCACTATCTTCAACTTAAGGAGAAGTCAAATTCCTAATTGGGATAAAGCCCACGAGTGCTAAGAATTTGATGGGGCGGGGGTGGGAAATAAGGGAGGTCAAAAATGAGAGGGGTGGGTAGGACAGTGGTATAGACTATGCCTTGCAATAGTTGAAAGTTTAGACCTCACATTTGATGATACCTTCAACCTGAAACCGAGGATCCTTATTGTGAAAAATCCTCAGCATAGATTTCATGGAAGCTGTGGAACCTACTTAATTTAGTCTGTTAAAGAGCAGTAGTTCTGTTTGTGAGACGCGGGGATTTTGTTTGATTTATAACGTAGAGAGATCTAAATCTCTTGAGACTTTCTGCATCGCAGGAGATACAATTACTGCTAATCAAAGATTCAGATTCAGAAATCCGTATGTGCTCACAAACATATGTGAGGCCAACTTTTGTTGAAGTCATCTGCTACACAGATAAGTAGAAATCATGCAAATAGCTATCCTGTCATTTCCAGAAAAAAAACTCTGCTTGGGCTGTGTGTTGTATTTTCCAACTTTCAAACTTAGAGTAATAGCATTGTAAAACTTGTAATTATGAGAACTTTCCCAGAATCTGGATATCAAGACTGTAGCTTTGTATCAAAATCTTAATTTCCATGCTTTATCTAGCATAGGGATCTACATCTGGAAAATACAAACCAAAATAGCATTGGAGAGGACCAGTCTGTGCCTAACAGTACTTTCATAAAACTAGTTAACTGCGATTTTTTTGAACAGGTAGATCTGAAATAAAACCCAGAATCCATTTGTGAAGGAGAAAACATATCCAAATGACTAATTAAATTATCTGAACAGATACTGACCAGCCTAAGTTGGTGTCTGTATTGCAAAGTTTTTGTATTTTGTTCATGTTTAGTTGTAATGCCCATTTGACAAATGCTTTGTGTTTTTTAGAAATAGCAGACTCCACGACAGGTGTTAGTAAACCCATAATGCTCAAAGGTGCTGGATATCCATATCCTCTGTCTAATGACAGCAAATAATTAGTTTTATTTTCAACATCTCTGAGGCTCTGTTTCATGCTCTTACAGGGCACTGAAGGAACCCAAAGAACTGAATTTTATCTTTGGTGTGAATATTGAGCAGCGTGAATTGGATGGCATGTTCATTTATAACTGCAGTCGACTGATAAAGATGTATGAGAAGGTGGGCCCACAGCTGGAAGGTGGCATGTGAGTTCCTGGAGATTTTTTTCAGCCATCTTTTTGCTTAAGCGTGGCATGTTCCTACATATAACAGGCTGTGCAAAATAACTTTGTTCTGCATTAATCATTCTTCCTGAGCATGAGGCTTACTCATTTTGTCAGCCTTTAATTTGTATTCTGACAAATAAATTATATTTAATATTGCCCAGTATTTTCCTGGTTTCTTGATAGAGAGTTCTCTACACAAATTTTGGTCATACCTGCGGCAGTATGAGGCTTTTGTGCTCAATAGTGGCATTTGGGGCTGATGAATACTGGTAGCAATACTGCCTCATTCTAGGGACAGGGAGAATAGGTCTTGAAAGCAAATACAAATATTTGAGCCCACCTTACTTTTTGCATGCCAGCTCGAGTCTGATTTAGAAAGCTGATAAATTAAAGCCAGTACTGCTGCAGGAATGGGTGGGTGAGTGAGTGTGTGTGTGTGTAACCTGCTATTTTCAATATCGTTTCTCTGAACAACGACCTGGTAGTTTAATGATATTTGTGACTGTGTGTGCCTCTTCCAGGGCATGTGGTGGAGTGGTAGGCGTGGTGGATGTGCCCTATTTGGTTCTGGAGCCAACCCATAATAAACAAGACTTCGCTGATGCCAAAGAGTATCGACACTTGCTGAAGGCCATGGGAGAGCATTTGGCTCAGTATTGGAAGGATGTTGCTATAGGTAATGAAGCTTCACAATTACCAAGAGCTGGAAGGGGAAACTTTGGTGGCTGGAAGGCAGTTAAGGGGGAGGGCAGCCAAGAGTGCAAGTGGTGATTTTTGTGGTAATGGCTCCATACTGAGCGGGGGCTTGTTTGTTTTCCAGCCCAGAGAGGTATCATCAAGTTCTGGGATGAATTTGGTTATTTGTCAGCAAACTGGAACCAGCCTCCATCTAGTGAACTGCGCTACAAACGCCGGAGAGCCATGGAGATCCCTACCACGATTCAGTGCGGTGCGTCCGACCAGGCTGCAATTAGGAGGCTGGTCCTCCCTGAGGAAGTGGGGAGGTACTCCTGGCTGCAGTTGTGGGCAGCTAGATGGGTAGGAGATTTGACATGAGCTTCACTATCATTATCCCCTTGTAGGGCTTGTCTCCTTCTGTGAGTTGCCTTTGTCTGCACTTGATGATACACTTAGACATCTTGGCATAAGGTTCCTTTCCTGCAGTGTTTACTAACTGTGATGTTCTTCAGGTGCCCTCACAGAAAGGGGCAGGTGTGGCCAGTAGCAATGTTGAGAATGGGCTTAGAAATGTCATATGAACTGGAACTGGCCAAAGCCACCCATCCCAACACTAGAATAAGATCTGAAACTTCCCCATAGGCAATGGAAAGTGGCCAAGTAATTTGTATTCTGATGCATTGGCTGGTAGGTACTAGGTCTGAGCACAGAAGGGAAGCATTTACAGTCAACTTTCAAATTTAATGCAAGTTCTCTTCATGCACCTCTAAACAGGTGTGGCTAAGCCCTTACTGGTAAGGGAGATCTCAAGACAATCGCTTTGTCTCTTAGTAGAGAGACACCAAACTCCCTCGACCTCATTTTCCCCACAGGACTTGGGGATGAGGGTGTAGCAAGGAATGTGAGGCCAGTCTTGTGGAATTATTTTGTTAGGCTCTCCTGCCTTGACAGTTTTCTTAGTCCTTTCCAATTCCTGCCAAAGAGGAGGGGCTTTCCTGTCATTCTTCTTGTCCTCTGCTGTTGACATCCTTCCAGAGCCTGATTTAAGAATGTTTGCATTTTCTTGGCAAAACTTGATTTTTTTTAAGCTGTTGATTTCTTGGTAGGCCAGCAATGCTCTGGAAGCCAAATCTGTCTTCCTGGTTCATCTAAAATTTATTAGATTATTATAATTTTTTTTTTAGTGGATTAATCTCTGACTTGTTTTGTGTTGATATCAGTAAGAGACAGCCTGACTTCTCAGATGAGCAGTGATTTCAGGACTGGCTGTTCAGTACGTGCTGTCATTGCAGCAGTGTATGTGACATCCTCTAGTATTGGTTGATGCCAGACTTCATCAGATTCTTTTTATGGATGCCTCGTACAACATTTGAGGTCTTCCTCCAAGCATTTTGTGAGCATGAAGCAATAATTGACTCAGTATATCCTGTGGCTGTCTCACTTTTTTTTTTGTGGCCGTTAGTCTTATTGTCTTTGGATATACTTTGGAAATTGTTGTGGTCCTTGGGTGTTAAATGGGCTTGAGAAGTGCTATGGAAAAAAATGATTTTGTGGCTCAGGCTGTATATTTCTGACTTGCAAATTGTTTGTCTAACAGATGTATGTCTGAAATGGCGGACTCTCCCATTCCAGCTGAGTTCAGTGGAGAAGAATTACCCTGATAGCTGGGTATGCTCGATGAACCCTGATCCTGAACAAGACAGGTAAGAATCAGTTAATATAAAGACTTTTCTGCAGCGTGCGTTATCTGCACGTGGTTTTTGGTTTTTTTTCCTGGTCGTCTATTCTTTGAGAATGATTGGAGGGATAGGCAGTAATTCTGTACCTTTAAGCTGTGCTCACAGTCTGTAAAAAAGTAGTGATGATGTATGTATTCGGAACTGACATGTTGGTGGGCATTTGCGCAATATACAAATTGCAGAGTGCACCCTCAGCAAGTTTGCAGATGATACCAAACTGGGAGGAGTGGCTGATAGGCCAGAGGGTCGTGCATCTATCCAGAGGGACCTGGACAGGCTGGAGAAATGGGCCAACAGGAACCCCATGAGGTTCAACCAGGAGAAGCGCAAAGTCCTGCCCCTGGGGAGGAACAACCCCAGGCACCAGTATATGCTGTTCAGCCTGGAAGGCTCAGGATCTCATCAATGTATGATGTATCTCATCAATGTACCTGAAGGCAGGCTGCAAAGAGGACGGAGCCTGGCTCTTCTCAGTGGTGCCCAGTGGCAGGACCAGAGGCAATGGGCACAAACTGGAACACAGGAGGTTCCCTCTGAACTTCAGGAAACACTTTTTCCCTGTGAAGGTGACCAAGCCCTGGCACAGGTTGCCCAGGGAGGTTGGGCAACCTGTTCTGAGTGACCCTGCCAGAGCAGGAGGTTGCACCTGATGACCTCCAGAGGCCCCTCCAACCTCAACCACTGATTTGGTGAAATTAAGTTCCTTTATGTTTTTTCTGCACTGCCACTGGAAATATGATTAGTTTGTGCATGTTAATTTTAATGTAGGTAGCGTAGACAGCAATTAAAGAATAGTCATAAGTGCAGGCTGGGAGCAGTACATGTTCAGTGGAGTCTTTGCAATTGTCTTTTTTGCTACTATAGCTCCAACCCATTAGACACGCAAACTGCAGCAACACCTCTGAGTTGCAGTGAGCCCAAGAATGACATTTTGCACACTTGAGGGAGCAACACATTGATTCATTTACCAGCGGTGTGTTTCACAGTTATAAAATTTAGGTAGAATCTAGTAATTTATTTGAATGAGGAAAATGATTGCTCTTGGCTGCTTTTCTCTGTGGAGAGAGACACTGCTAGAAGCTGATTCTTGTCTTTGTTGTATGAAGCTGCTCAGCTGTAATTTAGGTGCCTTGGCTCAGTGTTTAAAGAGAAAAGGAATTAATCCAGGTAGTAACTTTTAATTGGAATAAAAATTTTAACATCTGTGGCTGAAAAGGCTACAAAGAAGTGTTGACTGATATTTGGAAAGTATTGATTTTCTGGCTTTTTCCTTTTGGCACCTGTCATTGGAAGAATACCGATGCTAACTTCCTTGTTGCTCCATGTATTTGTGCCCTGGTGCGGAGCTACGAAGAGTGTGGTTGCGCTGAGGATGTCCTCCGACTAAACTGCTGGGGCAGGGCCGAATCTGCAAGCCCGAGAAGAGGCTGCCACACCTGCAGCCCCCCAGGTGGAAGCAGTAGCGAGGCTGGGAATGTGTTGCTGGTAGATGCACTCACAAACACAGATAGACCATGCATGTATACATGTCCAGCCATGCAGATCAACACAGGCGGACACGCGCAGCCGTCACGCAAACTGCACCAGCAGCCTCATCCTCTTCCCTCTTGGCTGATCAGGATGAAGGACTACTAGTGGAAATACTTATGTCCGTATCTGGTCCTGGGATCTCGTCCCTCTGGTTACTTGCACTGGCATAGATGAGCCCCGAGGGGGTGAGGGGTACAGACCTCCTCACATGGACAAAGATACCACATACACACTACAGACCTCCCAGTGTCTCACCTTGGGCACACTCTCCATCTCGTAGCGGATCTGGATCCTTGCTCTTCCCAGGTGCCTCCTGCCCAGAGGCACCCACAGCTCTGCCTACACCCCCAAACCCGTCTCTAGCAGTCGGGCAGGACTCCCCAGTCCCTCCAGTAGTCAGCTCCTGAGGGCTTGCCCTTAGACACCCCCTCCCCTTGCTCCCAGGACACCTCCTTGCTGGCTCGTCTGGCCCGACGTTTGCTTTGAATCACACGTTCATGTGCACGCCTGCAATCACTGCAGCTGGTGGCACCCAGGCACATGGGCCCTTGCGACCAGCGGTCCCATTCCAGCTGCTGGCACTCAGACCCCCATACACACATGCGCCCCTTGCCCAGAAAAATAGTTAGAAATGGAGTTTAGTACAAAGACAAGTGTACTGACCGGCCAACTGTTTATGTACAACTGTCCCTTTTTAGCCTTTTCCCATGTTTGTTCCTCCCAGATCATCTCAATCCATTCCTTTACCTACTTTTTGTTCCTCCCATCGGTCCAAAAGATGCTTCGGAGAGCTGCTCCCATTGACTGGACACTGGGGCTGAGCCCTGGGACTGATACCCCCCCAAATGGGGTATCTGTTCCTCAGGGAATTTGCATTCCCTGAGCTGCCTTTGGGCCTCTGGGCTTGTGGAAATGGGCCTTGGATGGGCTGGTGGCTCCTGGGATGGCCTGGGAGTAGCCAAGGAAGGATGTTACTCAGGTTCCCCCACCTCCCGCTGTCTTTGTGCTCTCTTGTGTATGTGCAGACGAGCTTTTTTATCATGTAACCTAACAGGAACTTGGTTTACTGATGAAAGAGTTTAAATTTTGTGTTTGCAAAACCTTGAAAAATTGGAGGGGTTTGGCTGCATTTCATGTGAGAACATGTTGGGATGTTGGTTGGAGCGAGTTAGAGTGCCTCCGCAATGTGCGCACGCATGGTGTCGTCCCACATCCCCCTTGCAGGTAGGTGGGAAAGGGCAGGTGAAGTGCTTCTGGTCATTTCAGCTTCTTTGAAGGGATCTCAAGAGTCTTACTCTGTGAGGATAACTCCAGAATATTTCTGGATTGAGTAGGCTCACGTGCACTTTCCAACAGTGAGTGCAGTTGTGTCCTTTTACACGAGGCAGAAGGTTATCTACAGACGTTGCACTATCACTCCTCTGGCTTGGTTGGTGCCAGTAGAAAGCAGGGCTTCCTTGCAGTCACTGCACTTCTGAACTTCCCTTCCAAGTGCTCTACTGCCTGATGTTTCTTGCTGTGTCCTTGTGCCATGGGTTTGGACACCTTCACCTCTATGTCTTGACCATGTGCCCTAGCTGTTCTATTCCAGGTATTTGTACTGTCTGAGGGAGGACTGAGGATTTGGGAAGCACTGCTGTTGCCACCATAGGTAGGGGGCCTCGAGCTTGTGCGCCATGAGGGTCTGTGCAGAATCTCCTCCAGCCAAGTTGAAGATGAAGCACTGTCAGAGTTGATGTTCAGTCTCTCTCCTGGCATCAGAAGACCACGTGGTGGTTTTGGCTGCCTCAGCATTGTCTGCCTGCATTGTGTCCACTATTGGCACTGAGCTGTTCCCCACCCTTCTAATTTGTCCACCTATACCTCAGTTTCTGCTGGTGGCACGTTGTCCCGGATCATGGGAGCTGAATGCCTTTCTCCATCTCTGTCATGTAAAGCAGTCACCCCTTCCGATGCCACGGTCTATGTTGGGGTCAGCTAAGTTGGGGCCACTAAGTGGCACCATTGCTCACTTTGTCACAGAGAAGGCAGCGTGCCTATGTCACACTTCAGTGTCAGGCTCGCTCTCCTCCCTTTTCCTATCTAAAATCCAGTTGGGTCCTAAATGGCGTTTGGACTCATGGCTGAAACACCAGCTGAAGATGACTCTCTGGTTCAAAGCTCCGTGAGCAACACTAAAGTCTTGGTGCCGAGTTGCAGACTATTCTGACTACAAAGATAATTCCTTTTTTCTGACTTGCTGCCTCTACTGATGCAATCTGTGGTTTTGAATGTCATGAGTAGTCTTAATTTTTTGCTGTCGGCAGAACTAATGGGCATTTTCATACTTTCTTGTGCTGTAAGATACAGCTTAAAAATGTTTTCAGCCTCAATCCATTCAATGGCATAGAAGATGGCATTTCTCTGCTGGGAAACTTGTGTATGGTGCCAGTTGTTCAGCTTTATCTTTGGGAATTGCAGCTTTGGTGTCAGGCAGTCATTTTGCAGTGATGACAGATACTTTCTTAGCTGAGGAAGTAATCACTCTATGAAAAACTCCCCTGCAGTGCTTCAGCTGAGAGGAGGCTGATGGAGAAACTGCTTGTGCTCTTTCCGCTGACAAAGCTGATCACAGTATGTATCTCGCAGACTAGGGGATATCCCATCAGTTGGCAGGCTCAGGATCAGAGATCATCTCTCATCAGCCTCTTGGAGCTCTGTGTGATCCATGACGAGAGCGCGGTCCTCCCTTTATCTGCAAGACTCCCACGTGCAGGAAGTTTTTAACGGCTTGGCTCCAAGGCAGTGTAGGAGTCAGCTGGATCTCTTCTGTTGTGCAAGAGTTGTGTTGGTACTGCTGCTTTCCTGTCTCACATCATCCCTGCATGACTGTGTGTGGAATATCCCTTTGGCCAGTTTGGATCAACTGTCTTGGTTCTGCCTTCTCCCAGCTTCTTG
The DNA here is from genome assembly GCF_000690835.1 of Fulmarus glacialis. Taxonomy (NCBI): domain Eukaryota; kingdom Metazoa; phylum Chordata; class Aves; order Procellariiformes; family Procellariidae; genus Fulmarus; species Fulmarus glacialis. The sequence goes on from NW_009210067.1 coordinate 11,968, forward strand.
TGCACCTGGCAGAGCATGGGAAGCTGAAAAGTCCTTGACTTCGTGTAAGCACTACAACTACTTTGCAACAACTAAAACATCAGTGTGTTATCAGCATTATTCTCATACTAAATCCAAAACACAGCACTATACCAGGTACTAGGAAGAAAATTAACTCTATCCCAGCTGAAACCAGGACAATGGGTTACTGGTAATAAGCTTTCCTTTCTAAATGGAAAGGAAGTCTGTAAAAAGAGGAATTGATATGAAGACATAAGTTGATAGGAAGGAAAGTTGCTGTAAAAGTCCAGAGTACAGAAACAATATACAAAACAAGTCGCAGCTGTTCCTAAGCTTTGTTTAGCTCCTGGGCTCTGAATTGGTAATTCCCAGCGTAAATGGCTTGGTTTTTAACAACTGTGCTTTTGATCCTTAAATCATATATGTGCTTGCCAAGAAGAAAACCACTGGTTTTGAGATTGTGGCTACTGCAGAAAGAGAAGTGGTTTTACTGCTGCATTTGGGATGGGGTAAGGGGAGGACAGTGCTGTGTGTGTGACAGTGCAGGTTCTGCTGTTGTTGCTGAGGTTGTCTTGCATTCCCTTCATGCTAGATGTGAAGCTGCAGAGCAGAAGCAGAAGGTACCACTGGGAACTCTGAAGAAAGACTTGAAATCACAGGAGGAAAAGCAGAAGCAACTGACAGAGAAAATCCGCCAACAGCAGGAGAAGCTGGAAGCTCTGCAGGTGAATCTGGAGGTCTCCAGCTAACCACAGCAGGTTTGAGGGACCTCCTAGTGCAACTGGCTGATGCTGAGTCATGTCTGTCTCAGCCTGTAATGCCACCTGTGCTCCTTCATGGGGTAGGGGTTGTTTTAATAACAGAAAACAAACATCTCAGCTTGCATTTCATTTTCTGCTAGGAAAATGGGAGTGACTGCTGGTGTTCGGATGAAGGGATGTCTCTTGAAGGACACAGAACACACCTTCTTATAATTGTTGATTTTAAACTGGAAAACTGTTTGCTGGGCTGGGTTCAGGCAGACCCTGAGAGCTTTTAAAGATGGCTTTTCTGATTTTTTTTTGTGGTTTTTTTTTTTTTTAAATAGAAAACCACTCCAATTCGATCTCAAGCGGATTTAAAGAAACTGCCTCTAGAAGTGACCACACGGCCTGCAGGGGAGGTAAATGGGATACCACTGCAGGCTTTGTACTCTTCTGTGCTATCCTTAGCTGCTCTGAAAAGCAGTGCCCAACTCTTCCATCCTTTCTCTGTTACCCTCATTTGTTTCAGAACACCCAGTCACAGATCCGACCTCAGCGCCCACGATCTCCTCCTTTACCTGATGTAATCAAGAATGCTCCCAGCAGACCGCCACCACCACCTACGCCTCTTCCCAAGTCCATCAGTCAGCTGAAAAAGAGCTCTTCAGTTTGGCCAAATATCAGCACTCCCAAACTAGCAAGCATGCTCTCCAAGGAGGAGGCCAGCACTTCCAGGACACACCAGCACACTGTGACAGCTGGAAAGTCTAATAGCGCTTTAAAAACTCTTGCCAAACCAGGTACAACAACAAAACCACCCTCTGCTGTCCTGCAGAACCCCAAAAGCCCACGTGAGACACCCAGTCCAAAAGCTGCCAAGGTGCCAGCACTAAAGAAATCTGCCACTGTCAAATGCCCACAGGTGAGACTCGATGGGATGAAAACTGTCAGCTCCTTACCTACTATTCTGCATAGCCTGTCTTGCTCTGTCATATGGGATTTGCACTGTAGTCCCTGCACAGGACAAGATAACTTTTACTTTACTCTTGGGTTAGGGTGCCATTCTACACCCCTCGTGAAGACTCGTTTCATCTCTTCCCTGTTAGACCAGACTGTTTCCCCAGAAAAAAAGAATGTGGAGTGGCAGGGTGAGCATTTGCATGATCATGTAGCACCTGCTAAAATCTTCTGGAAAAGCTAATTAACTATCAAATCAAATATTGGATGCTGAGCATTTCTTTTTTTTAACTTGGCTGAAAGAAGGTTTTGGTTGGTAGCATGCTGGAATAATAGCTAGAGCTTGTTTGCCTCCTACAGGCCTCCACCACTCGGAAGAGGACCTTGAACACTACAGAGGACGGGTCTGAGGAGGAGGGGGAGCACAAGAAGGAGAAGACAAAACGGGGCAAATTTGTGGCAGTGAAAGAAGAGAAGAAGGATTCCAGTGAGGTGGTGGTAGAGGTGAGAGTGCAGTGGTTTCCCCAGCAGAAGGTATTTGTCAAGTGTTTATAATCTTGTTGGGAGGCAGCTAATCTGAGCTCTCTCTGCTCACAGCTCACAGACAGTGCTGGGGAAGAAGAGCTGGCTGAACTGAAGAAAGCTCAGAAAGGTAAGAAATGAACCCTTTAACTGCCTCTGGTGTCTAACACAGTGGAAAAGTACTGTTGCAGAACTAGAGTCACTGGCTAAACGTGTGATTTCATTAATGAGCTTTTTAAAATAAGAATTAGTGTATCCTCGAGATGACTCTAACTCACATAAAACATTTTGGCCAGGAACCCCTTGATTAGATAAGAGGCAATTGTGGCACGGGAAGATCTGAGGGCTGCGTCACGTTAACGGGTGTGATGCTTGGCTGCATGGTGTAGACTGATGTCGTACTCACCCTTCCTAACTGAATGGATCGTGGAGCTACATTAGCTAGGAAATGCTGAGGACTGTATCTAGGCCTGCTGTGAGAGAAGAGGGGCTGACAGACCCCCAGGAAAGATGACAGGCAGAATGATATTGTACCTTCTGCCAGAGCAGAGCACTTCTTCAGCTTGTTCCCAAGGAGTTGTCTGGAAAGTGACCCACTAGTAACACATGGCAAATTGTCCTGGTGGCCAACATGAGCCTGGAAAGCCCATGTCAAACAGCCCGGAGTACATCAGGAACTTTCTGTATGAAAATGCCATGTGATTTCCTTGCAGTTTAAAGTTTCTAAGTAGGAGTTGAACTGTGTGACAGTAGTGTTTTTATGGTTTACCATTTGAAGAAATTGTCACAGGTTTAGGTTTGCTCCCTGCTGAGGGTGGCTGTCTTCTCTGGAGCTCATGCAGAATGTGCTCCCCAGCATCTGAATGTTTGCAAACATCTTTACTGTCGTCCTCCTTGCAGATAAAGGGCTGCATGTGGAAGTGCGTGTCAACAAGGAGTGGTTCACAGGCCGTGTCACAGCTGTGGAAATGGGCAAGCATGCAGTACGCTGGAAGGTTAAGTTTGATTATGTTCCTACAGACACCACACCAAGGGATCGCTGGTAATTATCTCTAGCTACTGGATTTTGGAGGCTTGTTTTGCTTTTAGGAGGAAGACCCCATTTTACTTCCATAGATGCTGAAGACAAATATGTTGCTGTCATGTCAGGGAGCATGTGTGTGCTCAGGACTGTCTAGCTGCTTTGTAAGGAATGAGCATGACAGACTCCATACAGTCTGCCCATCGCTTTGATGTGATGTTCCTGTGGAGGCAGCTGTTGTGTGATCTAGAAGTCTCAGAGTGACAGCTGGGTACAGGTTCTGATGAAGCTGTTAACAGTGTTTCAGATATGGCCAATGTAGAAAAAGATACCTGACTTTCCCTTTTTTTTTTTTTTCAGGGTAGAGAAGGGCAGTGAGGATGTGAGGTTGATGAAGCCTCCCTCTCCCGAGTACCAGGCTCCAGATACGCAGCAGGAAGAGGAGGTGGTTGTGGCTGAACCTTCTACCTCAGACTGTGTCAGAATTGAGCCAGACACCACTGGTCCCAGCAGCAGCCAAAAAACAGTAGACTTACTCGTCCAGATCCTTCGGTGGGTTCACTGCAGTTTTTGTGAGCTGCTGCAGTCTGATTGCTTTATCTTTTAAACTCCCAATTCTGGCTTTGTGTTTTTCTTTCCTGCATAGAAATTGCTTGCGGTACTTCTTACCTCCCAATTTTCCTATCTCCAAGAAGGAGCTGAGTTCCATGAGCTCGGAAGGGTTGTTGGCGTTTCCCTTGGTGAGTTCAGTATTTCTAGAAAAGTAAGTTTGGGGTTTTTCCCCACGCACATTTCATTCTTATGGCAAGTGTACATCCTGTTGATGCAATATCGCACTCTTCAAAAGGTTATTTGGATCCTTAGCAGACTAACATAGCTGAGAAAGAGAATGAGAGCCTCTGAAATATGCCTTAGGTCTTTTGACAGTTGTTGACTGAGGATTTTTTTAATTACCATACATCTGTGTGGGAAAGCTGTTGGCTGCTACTATCCTAACTTCTTGTCCATTGCTGTTAAGCTTTTTAAAAAGAGAGGCCAGGTTAGAGGTTTGTAGAAATAGGATGTAGGCATACCTGTTCGTTTTGCCCCCAGGCTTATAAATCTAACTTATACAGAGGCAATCTTAAAAATGGGAGAGAACAGGGAAGCCAACCCCCCTCACACTTCGCCAGGTGAGCAGGCTGACCGCCTGTGAGTCAGGTGTACATCTTAAGGCTTTTGCTGTGGCCTCCGTTTATTTGAGCAAGGAACAGATGGGGCTGAGCCTGTACCAGTATCTGCATGCTGGTATTGGAAGGTCCAGTGCAGGCTGAAATGTGGAGAAATGGTACTGGCTTTTCTGACTTGTCTCCTCTCTGACATACCACAAAGTGAGACCTTTTCAGGAGGCATCTGTAGGTGACAAAAGCCACCTACAGATGACCAAATGACAAAAGCCACTGCTTATTTGGTAGTCTTCGAAGTGCCCTACTCCCTCACTCGCAATGTATATATTGGCAGTCTCTCTTGTCTCTTCCTCTTTTCTCTCTATTAATTCAGGCGTCTGCTTGAGTTACCGGTCCTGCTACTTACACAGGACATGTTGGTCTTGTCGGGAGTTTTCTGCAAGTGTAGATGTTCCTACTTCGCAGTAATAAGCTGTGTTGTCTGGGTGGTCTATACTAAGGAAACTCACTGCATACGGAGGCCGTCAGATGTTTCTACAGCATAACTGTGGTTTTAGGCTTTTTAAAACATGCTGCATCCTTAATCTGAATTCAGGCAGCTTTTGTTGCAGTTCTGGTCTTTGAGGAATGTGAAAACCCATGTGATTTTTGTGCTGCCTGCAGTAGGCAAATCAGAAATGTAAATGTGAGCATAGTAAAGACAGCGGGCAGGGTGTGCAGGGGCGTGGTGTTGGGCTGGTGGTGTTCGGTCACAGCGTGCCAGTAGCTGGACTCTTCCAGTTGCGAGTGCTGGGGTTTTCTTGATGCTTGGTGCTTCTTCTTAACGTGTCATCTGTTGTGTTTTGTCTTCTACAGAAAGAATATTTCAAACAGTATGAGGTAGGTCTGCAGAACCTGTGCAATTCATATCAGACACGCGCTGACACCCGGGCCAAAGCCTGTGAAGAAAACCTCCGCAACTCAGAGAGAAAGCTGAAGGAAACAGAGGAGAAGCTACAGAAGCTGAGGACTAACATCGTGGCCCTTCTGCAGAAAGTGCAGGAGGTGGGTGCGGAAGGAATGCGCAAGCAGAGCTGCCCCACGTGTGGCAAACTTCCCCAGACCCAGGCCCCTCCAGGCACTTGAGGTGTTTTAGTCCAGCATTTAACTGGGCTTCAGCTCTTTCTCAATTGGGTGCCACTTGGGCTTAGACTGTCAGAAGCAGCTGAGTGTGCAGCTGCTGTCACTGCCCACTTTTTGGGATCCAGGCCTTGGGGGTCCTCATGAGTGTTAATTTTCACAGATGGATTTTTTTCGTGGCATGTACATAGTACACAGCTTCTATTTGTTTTCTGCTTTCTGCTATGAAACATGGGGCTGCAGGAGAATTTCCCTGGGAATAGGCAGTATTCTGCAGGGAATTTCTGCCCCGTTTTTGGGCAGAAAGGTGGTGCTAGATTCTGAACCCCATGTATAGAAATGCAAGCCTTTAAACAAATAATACTTAATATAAAAAATTTTATGGTGAAATCTATTTATT
>NW_009210068.1:0-362 GCF_000690835.1 Fulmarus glacialis
ATTTCTGTTGAACACTGACGATTTGCTGTACTCTGGGGGCTGTTTAATAAAAGTCTTGTGCAATGCTCAGTGAAAGTTGGGTGGAGGTTAATTCTAGCCTCAGAAAGGTTCAACCAGCTTTTATCCATGTTAAGTTGTTTTTAATTGCCCCATTTTTGCACGTAGCTCTGGAGGTAGTAATACAAAGCCTTCTCCGCTAGCGATAACAGGCACAAAGACAAGCGTCAAGCAGCCCGTGAGGTGAGGCCGGTATCTCTTACCCCCTGGGAAATCACGTTGCCTTGAAGCGGCTGGAGGAGAGTCCTGTCGTGCCGAGGGCAGACCCCGCTCCTGCGGCCTCCTGGGGCAGGGGGGGGGAGGAG
>NW_009210068.1:439-787 GCF_000690835.1 Fulmarus glacialis
GGTTTTTGGGTTTGTTTTTATTATGACGAATTGCTCAGACCTGCCCATTAGCGCAGGTTTTTTATTGTTACCACTGCAAAACATAGACTGTTGGTGAATGAGAAAAAGGCTGGGACTGCCAGCCCCTGTTTGCATTATTTCAAGGAACAGTCCTTGAAGTGTCTTGGATTCATATATTTCTCTCTCTTTTCCTTCACCTTGGCATTCTCCAGCTCGGAGAGTTAAGAAGCATCCCGTGGGCAGGGAGGACTGGGTGCAGCCGGTGTCCTCCTGTGTGCCTGGTATGAAGGGCTAAAAAACTATTTTCCTACCTTGTCAACAAATAACTGTTGACTAAAGCTAGAGGGG
>NW_009210069.1:0-9671 GCF_000690835.1 Fulmarus glacialis
TTTTTTTTTGTCTGGTTTTTAAATTACTGGTCTTCTATCTTCTTACCATGTAATCGAATTAAAACGTATATATATAAGATTTGAAAGCTACACAGCTGAAAAACACAGGCTGGATTTTAAACTGTTATTATCTGGTTAGTGTTACTGAAGTGAATATACCCATGCTCATCTACCACAGGCATAGAGCTGGAGGAATAAGAATAGTCTTGTTTTCAATTTTTTTCTATGTAAAAATATGAAGATCAGAAGAATGCATTTTTTTCTACTTTTGTTAAATGACTCTGCAAGTTCAGACTTAATCTATTGGCTGCTAGGCTTAAAAGAAATAATACTCAAATGCACGTGAAGCTGGTTATATAAGCCTGTACTGCTTTTATCCTACGGACATTAGTCTTTCCCGTGGTTTGTCAATTCTCTTCATGGATTTATAAAGATCTATGAAGATCATCTCTTCACAGATGTGAGGGTATTTATGAGTGCAGTCAGCCTTATTCTTGAAGTCACAAAGGGCAAGAGTAGCATTGCAGTACCGGTCTGTAGTTCTTAATCTTAAGCCACAAGTGGCAGGTTGTGCTCACTGATACATACTTGGTCAAGGAATTTTGTTGCTATTAAAAGTTCCCATTAAAAGTAGCCTACTTCAGTCTGCATGTGGAACCACAGGAAGAAGCTTTTTCAGTGTGAGGGTGACCAAGCACTGGCACAGGTTGCCCAGGGAGGTTGTTGAGTCTCCATCCTTGGAAATAATCAAAAGCTGTCTGGACAAGTTCCTGGGCAGCTGGCTCTGGGTGGCCCTGCTTAAGCAGAGAGGGTTGGACAAGATAATCTCCAGAAGTCCCTTCCTACCTCAACCGTTCTGTGGTTCTGTAACCTTAAAAAAAAAAAAAAAAAAGGCTTTATTGGTTTTTTCCCACTTCAAACTGAGATTTGGAAACGTGTGGGTGTTTGTAGTGTAGAAGTTCAATGTCAGTAACACTGTTTGCCAGGTTTTGGAAAGGAAGCCAGAGAATTTGCTCAGTCATGTGTAGTGAGATTTAGTTCCAGATTAAGAAGCCTACATGTATATTTGAGGAAGATGTCTAAACTCTGGTTAGCATGGTCAACATATAGTCAACAGGGTTGGTTGGTAGCACCTCAAGAGTGATTCAGACCTCCCTAGAGTAGAAGTCTATGGGGCAGTGAGCTGAGTCCCTCTGTGGACTTTACCGAGTACAGCAGGAGCACAGATACCTCTCACACCTAGATTCTTATGTTTTAATCTCTAGCTGAGTCCCACTCAAAACATCTCATTAAAACTAGATAGCATGCAGACTGGAAAATGTATCTACTCAAAGTGGAATTTGGCTAAAATAGGAAGGGTAGCAGGAAGGGTCTTCTTGTAAAAAAATATATAATGACCCAGGGTCTTCGATTAGTCTGTATTTTCACGTTTTCAGAGAGACTGAAACTTTAGGAGCAAATTGTACTCCGTGCGCCACTTGGACATAGATTTGCTCAAACAGATAGGTTTACTTGCTCCAACTACTGATGTAAGTAACAAGAGAAAATGTCTCTGCTTTGAATGAGCTCTCAATCTTTTATTGTGCTTTTTGATAAAAATGCATAATTATTATATGTGTTGGATAACTTTCAGATATCCAGAATCCTGTACCTCCTGGTTCAGCCTCACTCCCTTAAATGTATCCAGCATGAAAAATGGACATTTCCAACTGTGCAGCACTATTATGTGCAGCCATTAAAAATAGGCAGAAAACCTCCTCCATTCCCTATAATTCCAAGGAGTTCTACCTGGTTTTAGATACTTAAAATCCAACTCATCACTGAATCATGGACATATATGATGGCCTACTAGAAAATCTGACTTCTGTATGCACAAAATACGGGGAGAGGATTTCCCTGTGTACTCAGGGAGAAGATTTCCATTGCTTTTGGGATGACTGAAAGTTTAGATTCAATGCCACGTACTAGACACACTGAGGTGAGTTCTGCGTATATTTGTTTTATTGTTTGTATGTTCTGACTGAGAGGATTGTGAGTTGCACTGCCATTTTCCTACTGGAGCAGGAGGTAGTGAGAAACAAACGTGCATTTCATTATCCATCATCTAACAAGCTACCAATCTGATTGTTTGCTTTTCCTGAAGCATATAGGCCTTACTTCTTTGTCTCTTGGCTGGGTGATACCTACTTGGCTATGAAGAGATCCCTTCAACTGCATGAGGAATAAACTTCAATTCTTTAATATTGCAGCAGAATAGAAAAATGTTAATGTTTTTCTCCACCACCAAGGAGGTGATTTCTGCATTAAAACTCTTATCTATTACACTGTGCTAATTATATCACAAGATCTTGAACGGGTTCTCTTACTTTTTTTGTCTTCCGTTGATAAGTAATCTTTGTACTAAAAAGCCCTATCATAATACTGTGTTCCTTCAGTGACAGCATGCTGACATCCAGTGCCAGCAATGCAAACAATTAACATCAGGCTGGGATACTGAGCCTTACAATATGTAAAGAAGCACTTTGTGAGTCAGTAAATGGAGTTTTTCATAGACTGAACACAATTACTATATGAAATAGTCTTTGTATGAAGGGAACACATCCTGCAAGTCTGATTTAATACCACATCAGTTGATGTTAGATCGGACCCTAACTACCTAAATGCAGTGTATGGAACAGTAAGTCTCACTGTTATGTCCTTGAAGAAGGCAGGTGTATTATACATGTGAAGATGATGAACCAGTGAGAGTCGTGTCAAGAACCCATGTATGAAAAAATATTTTCTTTCAAACGAGGGGAAGCTCATCTGTTTACTGAGCAGTCCCACAAAAATGTAAAAGGAGTTGAATTTGGAACAAGCGAGACACCTGCAGGAAGATGGTTCCAGGTTATAAAGATGTAAATCTGGGTGGAAGTACCCTGGGTTTCCCTGACTGCTTTAAGTGAGGAAAGCAAGATGTGGGGTGTGCATATTTATCTCTCTAGTGAGACATAAATATGATATGAGCAGAAAATGAACTGTAGTGATCTAAGATGGGACTGAGGAGAACTTGAGATCAGATATTAACTATGATGAGAATTTAATATAGCACCAGAGCAAAAAGCCTCTGCGAGGCTGGTCACCAGCTCACAACTGGTTTGTTGTTGCCTGTTCCAAGTATCTCAGAGAGACAGCTATCCTCATATGGGCTGCTGGTCTTCTCTAACTCAGAGATTATTTCTGTGTGGGGGTTTTGAAAACCAAACAGACGAGGTGTATACTCCATCTGGTCAGACAAGCTTCTTGATGACAAAATCATGTGCTTCTCAGTGGTCTAGGTTGGCAAAAATGGTCTATTATTTCCCTTAGTTATTCATTCAGGAAGTGTCTTGCATTCTTGCATTTATTTATTTTTTTATAAGATCTGGAGGTGGGGTGCAGGGTTGGGGCAGAAAGGAAGGAAGAAAAGGTGGCCCTAGAAAGTGTTTGAAGATTCCAGGAATTTGGTAGGCTGGACTTGTTAATGCTTGTGAAATGATTTTTTGACACAGCCTTTCAAATGAAAAAATGAGATATTAGAAGGATGATAGTCTTTTATCTGCTGAGGAAGATGGATGGGTATGACTTAAGATGTCATGGATATGAATGGGTGCTATAAAGAGATCGTTCTAATGACATGCTGTAAAAGACAACTGCCAGGAATAAATTATTCTTCTTTTCTGATGATACTGATGATAATGTACTCAAATTCCCCACAACACATTTCCTCATATAAAGTTAAAAGCTTTTCTAAAATGTTTAATGGGCACAAATGACTTTGTTGTGCATTTCCACCTCCATGAAAAACATCAGGTAGTGGCTTACATAAGAGCACTTTTGCCTGCAATTAGTGTGTTTGCATACAAGTACACAGGCTTTGATTAAGCAAAGGAAAGTACTTAAGCGCATGTGTAAGTAAGTACCTTTCAGTGGTGGAGTAATGAAACTGAAATATGAAAGAAGAAAGCACGGCTTCCAACATAACAGAAGAGTGGTTCGAGCAGACGATCAGCTCAAGACTCTGGTGGGGTTTGAGATGAGCTGTATGTAGCCATCTCCAGAGATAGCTGGGCAAAAGTCACATCCCACCTGTGCAGCCCAAGACCAGTACCACAGTTTGCTTGTTCTGAAGGAGCAGCACTGGGAACAGAGGGAAAGAAAGACGAAGAGGCCAAAAACACTATGGGAGGAGGCAGGGACCTGTTTGTAGGTATTGACCACCAGCTGCAGAGCGGCTGGCTGAAAAGCCCTAGAGGTGAGGGCCCTTAGGCTGAAGAGAAGCTGACCATGTTGCACTGAACTGTTGCCAACTCCTCCTCCCCAAATTGCCTGTGACTCTCACATTCAAAGTGTGTGGCTGTCTACTTGCAAGTGGTTCAGTGCTGTGAGGCTACAGGGGGAATGTCATGTCTACACATGGGCACCAGCTTGCTTGGAGAAGTCAACAAACCTGTATGCTTGAACATGCCTGAGGGACCACGGCAGTGGGTGACCCATGCTGGGGCAAGGACACACCTGAGGGACTGTGGCCATGGTTGACCCACGATGGGACAGGGATATTCTTGAGTAACTGTGGCTCATGAGTGTCCCACATTGGGAAAGGGAAACTAAGGAACAGCATGGCAGGAAGCCATTGATCGTAGAATGTTAGAAAGAAACTGTAATTCACGCTACTTCAGCCTCCTATGTTCCCATTGCCTTACTGTAGGAATTTTGGTGCACTGAGATTAAAAAAAGGCAAAAATTAGGGTACTTGAGAGCAGAACGGGGAAGGACAGGTGTTTAAGTAGGTTTTTGCTCAGTGGTTTCTGTCTTTTTTTTCCTCACTACCCAAATCAGTGATTGTAGGTTTGTGTTGGTTGGCAGTAAATTAAGTCAAGTAAAATTTCCTGACTCGATCCTGCTTTACCTTCAACAGACTGGTACAAGAAGTGATGGGCTAAATTGCAGTAAGGGAATTGTAGCCTGAGCATTTGGAGAAGTTTTCTAATGGTAAAGGAGGCTGATCACAGACTGGATTGCTGAGGGAGGCTGTGGAGCTGCTGGAGGATTTAAGAGCAGATTAAATGAACTTCTGTCAAGAACAATTTAGAAGAAGTTGATCCTGCCTTTGGGACAAAGAGGCAAATTAGATGACCCTCTTGAGGTGCTGCTGAGCCCTGTTGCCTTTGATTTCTATGACACTGATATGGTCTTGTGTACCCCTGGGAGAAAAGAGGATACTGAGCTTAATTAGGTGGTTTCAGTCAGCAGGAGGTGTTTTCTGAGGAGAGATGGCTTGAGATGGAAGGCTGAGGATGTTAAAGAGGTGAAGGGTGCAATTAAATGAGATTATATAATGCTGTATTTGTAATTAAGTTGACATAAAAGTGAATCTTTTTTCATTTGACCTAGCACTGACCATGCATCTCAGAACAGTCTTCCTTAATTCAATGTATATTAAAAAAATTGGAGCCTCAAGTGCTGTTTAGGTGATTTGTGAGCGGGGAGGTGCTGGCCTGGATGGTACTTGAGATGGTACTGAGCCATTGTGGATGCACTCACAGGCTCCTCAGGCTGCAGCTGCTTTAGCCAGGATGATTACCAACTCCAGCTTCAGCTTGACTGTACATCCTCAGTCCCAAGCACCTTGCAGCACTCCTGTCAAGGACAAGCACGATTTCATCCTTCTGCCTACTACATCAATGCAGATAGCTATTTTGAGGTTAAGGCCATGTTGGCTTTGAACTGCAGCTGGTAATTAACACCTGGACGGAGCTCTGCTTTATTTGCAGGTGATTGAGGTATTATTATTAATTATTAAACCATTTATTGTAATATTTAATTATTTCTCCCCTTTTTGTGATGAGCAAGCATTGCCATTATTGCCTGTAACCAAATAACCATCCCCATTTATCATACTAATTGTGGCTTAATGAGGAAGGACCTGGGACTGAGGGAGTTGTCTACCCTGAACAATTTTGGAATGTAGCTTCCTATGGTAGTGAATACAGGCTGTAATAATTAGGTCTGCTAGGTGCTATATTTATCATGAAGCTTAAATGTAATAAAAATTCATCATACAGTGGTAGGCTTACAAAACGCAATGAATTGCCATAGTAAATATGAAAATATGAAAATAGAGTATGAACAGATACAAGATTACTTCTGCTTGCATGGTTTTTCCACACAAGGGGATAACTCCTTTTCACTCCATTGTACACAAAACTGGAAGAAAATCACGGCAAAGATGCTGTGTTGAATTGCACGTGGCTTTGGGAGGAAGGCTGGGTTTTGCTTGCTTATGCTTCCCTCCTGGTTCCCTCCCTGGCCCAGCAATATTTCACTGGATGCATTTCTGCAGAGCCCTTGGAACTGCACTGTACCCTTGATAATCTGTGGTGTTTATTAGAAGGGAACAGAATACTGGACCTGAGATCTGACTTATGGATTAAAAGGAAAAATGTAGTCTGCTACAAAGCAACTGTCTGTCTGCAGATAATTACCTTACAGGTAAATTAATCATACCCTGTTTCTCCTATTTTTATGTTTTGTCATGAAATTACTTCACAAAGGTTTTAACACAATAATGTCTGTACAACAAGGAAAACCCATTTGAATATTCTGGAGACAGTATCCACTTTAGTTTAACACAGTGGATAATCCACTCAAGGTTTTATCTGAATAGTCAATAAATATACATGTGACTACAGGTTGTTTTTGAAGTTCTCCTCATGAGAGAACAGCAACCAATAACCTCTGCAACCGGAAATAGTGAGAAGCTGAAGTTTTCTTTTTTTCTCTATGCTCAGTAATTTCTACAATAGCTCTTAAAATGATGTCGTATTAACTGTTCGGTATTAATCAATATTGACAGGAGTATTTCTTGGAAGAATAAAGTGAAAACTACTTTAGTTTTTCAAAGCTGTTTTTGTAGCACTTGATTGCCTGTTTGTTTTTTAAAAGTAATATGGGCAGAGGAAAGAGAAAGAAATGTATTTTAAATATTCATAGCTAGCTTGGAAGATGCAGAGGGGATGTTTGGTGAGTAAAACATCCACACTACTCAAAAGCAGCAGTAATGTTGATAATTGCAGGTTCCAATCTGGATTAATAATATAGGCACTAGTCTGTACATAGCTGCGGGTGAATTCAGTCCAGTGTTTAGATGTTGGGAATAAAGAGAAAGAAACACCTTTGTCTAGCATGAAAGCTGGAAGGATGGTATCAGTGAATGCGAAAGGCACAGATAAGACTATTTTTCTATTATTCCTCTCTTATAATGGTACCTTCACTGAGCTTCGATAGACTTTTTATCATCTCTTTCATTTGCAGATGCAGTCACCCACGAGTTGGAATAACTAACTGGAATCTCACCTATCCCTGCTGGTCTTGACTGCAGATTTACATTTCCACCTTCTCTCTCACCTTCTTGCAGTACTGCTGTTGCCCTGGCATGGCATTGATCCAAAACACACCCACGAGCTCTTGGACCACTCCTGCCTCGGTTTTGGTCGCAGAGGTTGTGTGTGATGTAAACCAGGATGTCATTCCTGGGGACCGTGCTCTCCTCAGTGCCGGCTGAGCAGGAGGAGAAGGGCTTAGCTTAGAGTACGCACACCTATCTCCAGTGTGACAGGTTGCCATTCAATTGTAATTCTGGTCCAGCCTACAGGTTGGGTTTTTTTCCTTGTAATAGTTGAAATATGGCATCATTGCAAGGGAGAACCACAGAAAAAATGTGACAAGACTGATTCTTGTGAAAGGGTGACTTCAGTGTCCGTACAGAAGAAGTTTCACCTTTATTTGTTTAGCTCAGGATTTCATGGCCGGTGTGACAAGCACAGGACTCCCCTGGGTGCTCCTGCAGGTGGCCATGCGAAATCCCTTCGGAGGCTGGAGCTGGGTAAAGAGTGATGTGCTGGTCAGCCCTTTTCCTAATTCCAGCAGAGGAAATAACTCTTGTTTTGGGACACAAAGCCTATTTAGGTAACCCTTTTGAAAGCAAGTGAAGCCTGTTTGTTTTCAGGGAACACTGATCAGATGGCAGAATTAGGCTCTCAGTAATGCAGGGAGACATTTTTGTCTTCGTCTCTCAGTAGATTTATCCTCCAGTGTCCTTGTTCACTGTGCTGTTTTGACGGTGCATGGTACATAGGTGAAGCCACACGTGTGACAATGGTAAAGGTGTCCTGTTATGTGCATGACCGAATACAATGTGAAGTTTTGAAACACTAGACTGTGATGGTGAGGACATGAAGAAAGCTCTCTTTCTCTTGTTTTGCCACAGTAGTCTGAGTCATTACTTGGTAGGAACTGGGACAGGCCCCTCAGCTAAGAACATTTATTTGCCATATGATTGTGAAAGTGGCTCAAAACCTTGGGGATGTGAGGAGCACATTTCTGTTCCTGGACCTTGGAAGAAATGGGGTGATCAGTAATAACTCTCACCTGACTGAGAGAGAGTCCGTGCCTGCATCCAAATGTTTTGGACATGGATAGCTATTTTCTTGCTACCTTGAGGTCTGGTAAATGTAATACTCTGCTTTAATCTGGGTAAAGGTCTGAGAATATTCTGGATATTGAAGCTGTGTGGTCCTATCATTTTCAAGGTGGCAATCAGATGAAAGCATGCGATATCTGCGCTGCATGTGCAGCTGGTTTCTGCTCTGGAACATCTTAGACTAGCCACATCCTTCTGGCAAAATAGGCTATGTGTTTCTGTTTGCACATCAAAAGCTATGGTTAGCTCTTTCTGGCTATGCATATATTACTTTGACATGAATATTAGAAAAGATGTGCATATAGATCACAGTGATGGGTACTTTGTAATGCCTGTCTACCATAATTCAGTTTTAGAGTTTAGATTTGGAGCATTATCTCTAAATATATTGTTTAAAGTACCTTGGAGCCTTCTTCTAAAAGTTGTGTTACCATTCTCAGGCGTTACTATTCTCTCTCAGTCTGGAGAGGTGTTAATCAATCAACAGTATAACAACATGCTATAAGCCTAAGTTTCTACTGATTCAGTAAAGATACTCAGGTCATTTGTTTGCTTGTTTCTTACTAGATTTTTTGTTTCCTTGACCTTTGCTGGTGAATATCATGATTTATTTGGCATCCCCTCACCTCATGTCCTGCTCATGCTGTAAAATGTGCATCTTTCTTCAGTGCTGACGGGAACTCCAGTTCTTGGCTGGGATCCATAATCCCAAGATCAGAAGGGGCATATTTACTGCATTTACTCTTCAGTGTGGTTTTTGTGCTCAGAGGAGTGTGTATATGCATGTCGTCATTCTTGGAAAGTTTTTAGACAAGAGTCACACTCCTCCATGAGGGTGAAATATGGAGCTGTATATAGCTGCTGTAGAAGACTAAGACAGAGCGATCAGAAAGGTTTCAGGCTGGCAGCACAGCAAAGGCTTCTGTTTCCCAGAGGATGCACTGCCTTGCTGTGGGCTTCAGCCCTGGCTGGGAGGTCAATAGCCATGCCAATTCAATCAGGGGGATTTCCCAGGGGGCTGCACAGCTGCTGTTTGTTACTGCCCTGTCTCCTCCTGTACTACTTGCTCTCTCCTCTTGTGTTTGCAGTGGGTTTTAGGTTTCTTTGTTGCCCTTCCCTTCTCCCTTCCCTTCCCTTCCCTTCCCTTCCCTTCCCTTCCCTTCCCTTCCCT
>NW_009210069.1:10060-24452 GCF_000690835.1 Fulmarus glacialis
GGGAAAGAAAATGTTTACCAATTTGAATTTTGGTATTTTGGTTACATTTGAAAATTTTGAAATATGTTGTGTTTTGTTTCTCTCATAAGAACAAAAGCGGTGTATCGTTCTCTCATTCCTTCACATCGTCAGCAAATGCACAAATTCAAATGTCAGTACCCAGAGGGAAGAGCAAGTGCCTGGAAATGTGGCAGTGTAAGTAAGCAGCATTGTTGGTAAGCAGCCGCTGCTCAAATTGAACACTGCAATTTTGCAATGCAGCCAGGAGTGCTGAAAGAACTGGCTGAAGAGCTCTCCAAAGCACTCGAGTTCAGCAACTCTAGGAGTGTTACAGAAGATACAGGGGACACAATAAAAGCTAATGTTCTGCCTGTATGTTTATAAATTAACAAGCTGCGCTAGGTAGCTTTAAATTCATTAGCTTTTTATCAGTTCTCAACAAATCATGAAAAGACTGATAACAATCAGTGTAAGCCATAATCTCTCATTCTAATGAATCCTATTCAACATGGTTTTATAATAAACAGTTCATTTATTTCTTTGATATCAGTTTTAATTAAATTACAAATCTGTTTGATAAAGGCAACACTGTTGTCACGGACTCTAGTAAAACATCTGACTTTTGGCAGAACAACATTCTGATTAGAAAAATAATTACTGCCAAGTGAAATCAATATAGCATATACTAAATGAATTAAAATGTAATAATTAAGATGTTCCAATCAGCAAGTTCTGATGCTCAGTTTGAAATGGCTATGCTTGTCCTTAGCGAATGTGGGAGATGAAGACAGTAGAGTAAGGAAGCCCACATTCTTGTCTGCAATTTTTTTTAAAATTTTTACCAGCGTTGAACAAAATAATTGCTGACGAAGTTTCAGAGAACATGAAGTTAATGAAGAGTTAAGCAAAGGCAGAAGAGTTATTTAGAAGTAGCAGGATCATCACGGGAGAAGCCGGGCTCCCCAAAACGACGGGTGAACCACAGCCAGAGTGTGGGGACACCCACCAGCGAGCAGTGCTCGCTTGCCCGGTGTGGCTGGGCAGACTCGGGGGCAATCGCTCAGGGTCTCGGGAGGCGCAGTGACTGTGAGCTGGAATTGAGCTCCCATTACAGGGTGGTGCCAGAAATGACAAATGAGGTCCTAGCAAATTTCAGTGGGCTACATATTGAATGAAAATATAGCAATGCTATTACTGTTTTGGCGTTAATGAAAGTACTGCCAGAATACTCTGTGCAATTGTATTGCCCACATACTTTAACAAGTATGTTGGCTAGCTGGGAAGAGTTCAGAAGAAAACTACAAGGCTCTTTTCTGCCACTTCATCATAGTCTGTCTTGCAAGGAGAGAGAAAAAAGAAATCCAGTTCACTGCAGAGGACATTTAAAAGTAGACATAGTGCCTATGTAGCAAGAAGCTGCCTCACAGTAAAAGTCTGATGAATTTAGGACATACATTGGGAATGGGGGATTGGAAGCTGAAGCTTGGGAATTGCAGACTGAAGTGCAAGTTTCTACCAGTGAGGGCGTCAGCTGGAGTAACAACTTATTGGTCCTTTCAAAAAATTATGCATTTTCCTAGTAAAGACTTATGGACTTCAGCTTTAATTATGAAATCATCCAGCAGTTCTCATCCTGACATCGTTTGGTTTTTTCCCCAAGGCTCTGAGAGTAGAGCCTGCAGTTCCTATTTTCCTGCCCATTACCTTGAAATGATGTAAAAAAGTCATACAGTCTTTTTGATTTGTGATAATTTCACATGCTTTTTTTTGAAATTATGCAAATTATTTATTCAGGTGTCTTGTACTAGTGCGTAACTTGTCTGTCTAACAACAGGAGTAATTTAAAGCTAATACAGCTACATCCTTTCTTTTTCTCTGTTGATTACAAACCTAAACTTTTCTCATTTGTTTTCAATTTAGCAACTCTGTGAAGAAAATGGTAATAATTAATTTGTGTTCACGAAAGTGATTTAATTGCCATGGTTTTCATTGTAAGTGTAATTGCCATGGCATTTCTATTTTCAAACTGCTCAGATGCACTATAACTTTCATGTTGTTTCCTTGCCTCTTTGTATTCTGCTATGGTTTCTCAACAGCGTAGTGGGGATACTCTTTCAAAAGTAAATCTTAGGAAAAAGCTCACGTATGTGCGTCAGCTTCTCTTTTTTTCTGATTAAGGGCGTGTGTAGGTTCAGCATGTTGCCACCTTTTGCTGTATGAACAGGAGAGGAAGCAATTCCATGAAGGACTTGTTGGCAGCTGTTGCTAGTGGTTGGATCCACGTGCTTTGCGTGAGTGATACTGTACTTGTGTAATTCACAGCTTGGGAGAAGAGGGTCTCACATTCAAGTATGCAGTGATTCATGCCCAAACGAGAACAGATTTCTCAGCGAAGAAAGTGATGCCCTTTTCCATTATTTCATGGCAGTTTTGCAACATTTTTTTGCCATCTTTAAAACATTTCTGGCACAAAGCTTATCTGCCAGCAATTTTCAGTCCGTGACCCTGTTGTTTATCTCTCAAATTTACTGCAAGTTTTCTGTGATTAGTATTCCCAGCCTCTGCCTGCTAATACAACGTCCAGAGTTCCACAAGCTAGGACGTTAGCATTTTTAATAAAACTGTGGGACTCTGCAATAAACTTGTCCCTTCTGTCTTATCACAAATATTTATCCCAATTCTCTTCATAAAAATTCTGCATCATCTGTAGTTCTGTGCTTACAAAAATTCCACTGGAAAAACACACACACAAACCAACTAATCAAAAAAAAAAAAACCTTTCCAAAGGGTTTATAGGAGAGATGTTTATTCCTAACTAAAATTATTCCTTTATGCATAACACACGTATTTAATTAAATTATTAATAATGGCAATTATGTACTTGAGGAGAAAAAGCAACTATATAACCTAATGTTATATTCACCGTTGTTACTGGGCTTTGCTAGTGTCCCTGTGATGTATTGGAAGGACGCAATATACTTTTGCGATCGCTGGCATATGCTAATTACCCTGTCTTTTCAGAAAAACTGACCCAGCTTCTTGTTAGGCACGTAGACTTTGTCTAAATCAGGGATATAACCAGGGATTTTTCTTTTGCCTTCCTTGATTTGCAGTGCTTGGAAATCTGCAGTGAGAAATCTGCAGATCCTGCTGATTCACTCTGGCAGATGCTAATAGTTAACTGCATCCTGTCTGCAAGGGTTTGGGATGGTCTCAGCAGGATGCAAGCAAAATTAAATTAGGTATGGCCAGCTTGGATAAAGGGATCCTTTTTTCTTCTATTTTAAACACCAGCACAAGCACAACAAATATGAAGGCTTTTTATATTGAATGCATTAAGGGCAGGTTCAGTAGGACACGTGTTTGCAGGACTCTTCATAGCTAAATTAAAACCAAAATTATTTAAGGATATCCTGATCCCATTGAAGACAATACTACTGCATCCATTAAAGCCAGCGTTTTAGCCTTACGCTCCATAGGAGTACCCATGCAGTGTTATGCATCTTCTGGTAATGATAATCAGAAAGAACATTATCTGCTAATTCAACGACTGGTAATATCAGTGCAGTTGGCAGCAACTGCCATGGTGTTATAGAAGATTGGCTATATAAGAAGCCAAATCAGAACATCAGATCTCTGTGTTCTTTCCCATTGGAGCTGGTGGCGGAGCTTTTAAATATTTATTATTCTTAATAGAGCAAAAGTCTGCAGATGAACTAGGTATTGGCCCAGATAGCAGATCACTGCATAGCAGCCCCTGCCCAGCTTCTCTGCATCGTGCTTGTGTGCTGCACAGGCAGGAATTTTTAAATGTGATGTTTGCAATTCAGCATCGAGGCTCCACCACGCTGCCAACCTGTTAAAAATGTAATGGTAAGGAAGCGAAATTTCCTGTGACTTCTTGTGAATTTTGGGGTTTAAATCACTTTACGTTTACGATCATGAACTCTAATGATGGAGTGCTTGACTTGTTGATCAGCATGAAAGAAAAAATATATATGCCCCTCAAAATATCCTTTCCACGCACTCGAGTTTAAAATTCAGTGTGTTGTTGCCCAGTGATGATTTCATCTTTATTGCAGGGAAACTAAGTGAAGTCGTCTTACCCAGTTTAGCTGTGGCCTTTTTTTCCCAGGTGGGTCATGAAAACAGCTCTATATTGGCAACTATTTGAAAATATTATCTCTTTTCCCCACCCCAAAATGTTACAGTGGATTTACTGGGTAGTTTTATTTGCTCCAGCAAATACCTGCTGCACTTAAGTCATAAGACACTGAAGAAATACTGCAGTAGAACCCTTTTTATATCACCAACAATATAACTGCATTGTCAATTACTCCTGAAACAGTGCTGGGGAGTTTATGGGAGGGTTGTGAATTGTACTGGAATCACTGTTTTGGGATTAATTTCTCTCTCAAATCCCAATAGGGAGGGATTTTCATACACCAAAAAGGGATTAAAATGTGTTGTGCTCTTTTGTGGTACAAAGAGAAAAGAATTAATTTCCAAAGGGGTTACTGCTGATTTTCTAGAGAATGTCCATGCAAGTGTTGCAAATGTATGATGTGATGCTACATAGGCAACAGTGGATTTTGGAACAGCTTTGATCCTTTTGCTGTATCTCCGGGACTGGAGAGTAGGGTTTGCTAGATGATAGCACTCCTATACTTTGAAATGGCCTGAATTTTTTAAATAGTGTAGAACGTATTTTCTTCCCAGCATGGATCAGAAGAGAGCTGCCTGTAACTCAGTCGTTAGCACACTTGGGAGTGTTTGGAGAGATCTGTGTTCCAGTCCCTATTCTGAATCACGTCCCTGTGCAACTGGCTACTGTGAAATCTTTTTCTCTCTTCCTTTAGGTTCACAAGAAAATAATATATTATTTGGGGAAAAAAACACTTCATTGAACCTCATGTTTCCCTGTTAAAGGTGGGGCTTTTTAAGCAGTTGCCATTTTTTCATAGAAGAAATTCCAACCCATTCTAGCTAAAACAAATTTAAGGCTATGCAAGTTGTTTTCACAGAGCCTGATTATTTAATCTGTCCCTTGAAGCCCTGTATCCTCAATTCATGTGAATATATACAGAAGGGCAGCCACATTCTGAAGCGAAATCCTGTAATAAAGGCATGTGTGGGAGGAAGCGGATCATTTTCACTGATCTTTTTGTCTCTTTTTATTTTGTTGTCACCTACTCTTCTGCTATAGCAACGGTGCTGAGTGTTGATGCCATAGCATGTTGAAGAGATGTTCTGGACGTCAACTTTGCTTCAATCCGTCTTCATTTCCTGTAGAAAATGGATTGTTACCTGTGCATAGTTTTGTAACCTACTCCCGAAGTTACATTTTATCTATATATCTTACCTGTAGGTGGCATATTTATCATATTTTCATTCATGTGCAGCCAGCTCTCATCTTCTGTTTTCAGATGCCTCTCATTAATATTTCAGGTGCAAAAAGTCCCTTCGGATTGGAATACGTCACACTTGGCTGAGGAAAAGTGGTGTCGCATCTTTCATAAAAGTCTATCAGCCATTCTTTTCTGGGATAGTCCGTCTAGTCAGAAGCGGTGGACCCTGCTGTTTCAATCTATCATTTCTTTTGTTTCCTTATTAAACAGCCTGTCGTTACCTAATAAATTGCAACATATCTACATTTCCATCATGGATAATGGCTCTGATGTGGTCTATGTCACTGAAACCTGGCAGAGTGAAATATTGCCCTCCCCCCAGTTTTGACTCTATCATCAAGTTTGTATTATATCAGGTCATCCAGGAGATACTGCAGTAATCCTTCATTCTTATTCTAGCTGTCCACTAGTGGCCTCTTATGTTTCATCAAGTGAAACATCGAAATAACAAGGTGTGCGTGTTTATAGCCTCATTGTTGATTAAGTATAGTAGCTAATTTGTGAAGTAGCTATTGGGAAATAGGATCTTAAATCAGAGCTCATTTTCCCCCTTCAGCTAGGATGACAAGGAAATGAGATATTCCTAGAAGTGTTGTCCACAACTGGATATAATAAGGAACAGAAGGTACAGCTATTTGACTGTATTAATTAGCTCTTCTTCAGAGCTACACATCTGTCGACTGGTAACTGCAGCAGCTTCTCAACTTCATTATGTTAAGAAGGTATCTTTAAGTAGCATATTTCTTTTTTTTGTTGGTTTCATTTTTGTACCGACCCTTCACATCGAATGATATGTAGCAAAATGACTTCTTATTGATCTATGAAATTGTAATTTAACACACCCTCAAAACAAACAAATAAGAAAAATCAATGGAAAAACCCGCAGAGCCTTTGCTACCAGTAAAGACAGAGTGCACTGTAAAAGGAAATTTTACAAGGTAGCAGTCATCAGACTGAACAAGAGATCTGTCTCCTTCATTTGGTGGTGTACCTATGTTGTTCACAAACTGTCCTTTGGCCTCGTTTTCTCAGTTCTTTACCCAAAAGTCCAGCTAAGATCAATGGATGCTGCAGATGCTAAAATGCCTTTGCAAATCCTTTGATGGGGCTGTCAACTTACAGCTACAGAACAGCATCGACGTTCCTCAAGACCCAGAGCCAGTGCTGATATTGTGGCCCTTCTGACACGAGGGTGTGTTGTAACTTTAGGAAGGATTACCTAGTTGCTGCCTCCCAATGTGGGGATTTGGGGTGAAACGCCCAGCATATTCCCTTCTCTCTGGGAAGCCGGTGCGACGATGGCCCCAGGGTGCTCCTTAGGGGGTTTCCTGGACCATCTCTCCACCCCTGCTCAAGGAGAAGGGATCACTCTCCGATCACTCTGCAGTCTCATTTCAGACCTTGGTAGAGCATTAGTTGTCCTTGTTTATTCTTTTTCCAATTAGCATTTTCCGTCACTGCTTTATATTATCATGATGCTTGTGGTAAACGCGGGCCTGAGGCAGGAACGGTTGGCTTTTCATTTTTCATCTCTGAAGGAATGCTCAGCATTGCCAGTGGGTGATTATATACCCCTCTCCAAGGGTCTCTCTTGGTTTAGGTCTTACCTACTTCAGATGACAGTTTTTTCTCTGTATGTCTCCTCAAGAGATTTTGAGGGAAGGCATCTGATGTGGCTTTACCTCTTTGTGTTTTCTGTTTGTGACAAGAAATAAGAAATGATCACCTCATTATAAGAAAACAGGAGGTCCTGATTTAACCTGTTTGGCATATATTGTTTGTTTAATTATTACATGATAGCTGTGTGACAGCAGTGTAGGAGTAGTACGGTTGCACATTACTGCTCGGGCTCCCTTTTTTATGGTCTTTCAGAAATAGATCACCACCCTCTTCTCTTGCCCTCCTTTCTGCTAGCAGGTTCAAAACCTGCCCTGCCCTGAAATGTGTAGCACAGCAGATCTAAGAGCACCTGCTTCAGTTCCCAGAGCTCTAGTAATAAACAGGCAGCCTCTTGATTTAGTTCTCAAGTTTTGAAACTTTTTGTTCACTCTCCAGGAAGCTTTATTTAATACTCTTGTTAAAAATAAACTAAACCTGAGGCGTGCTTGAACCACTTTTTGAGAGTGTTGTTTTGAGTACCGGTTACCTTGGCCTGCCTAACATTTCAGTGCAGTTGAAACATTTCTACTCTCTTACTGCTCTAGCAACTTGGTGTTATGTTTGTTTTTAATACAGAGGATGTAACACCTCCTGGCATGGCATGAATAGTTTTCAAGGCCAGGCTTCTCTGTTGTTGGGCTTTCTTTTTCTGATCAACAAATACTATTTATTTTAGGTTGGAGCTTATCATCCTGAAGATCCAGAAGGCTGGGATGAAGTGAGCATTCCTGAGAACCAATTAAGTATTGTAACAAATGCAAATGAAATTTCTGCTATAAAACATTGCTTAAATTACTGTAAATCCTCATTTGATTAACTGCTGTGCTACAGGTACATACTTTTCTGTAAGTGAACCCGAATATATTAGAATTTTCGCCTTCTGAAATTGGTTGCTTATAGCTGATGTCTGTTTTTTAATGGAAGTAAAATTAGACCATTATCCCCAGTAATGAATAGGAGACACTGGGGAAAATACCGCCATGATTGTTGCCATGTTCAGTTAGGTTATGTAAATATTTCATAGGAAAAGAGTTGCCTAGAAGGTTGTAGGAGAAACATCCTATGAATCATAAGCTCTTAAGGACATGGCATGAGAAGAACAAAAGGAGATTAATGCAATCTGAAGGGGCAAAAGAAGGTGAAAGATTTACCTCAGCACTACAAGTTGAACTACAAGTAAATACAAAAGGACTAAAGTGAATGCTCACATCAGCTCAAAGTGACAAAATATGAACTGAGGCTGAAAATGAGGCAATATTCAATGTGTTTTGGGGCCACATGTTTATTGATGGGCTGAGCACAGGGTCGTTTTTTCTTACAGTTACGACCTGAAAGATGGTGTTTCTTGTCCCTTCTTCCCAAATAGTAATATGCTGATACTGAGCTCCTCGTAGGACACATTTTTTTAATGTGTTCTCTCTCAGTAATAACAATTACTCTCCCTCTTTCTTTTCAGTATATACTCTTAGACTGAGTCATCTCAATGTATGTGGGCTTTGACTTCTCTTACCTTCAGCAGAATAGTCTTGTTCAACCAAGATCAGACAAATACTGTTTAAGGGAGAGCAGAGAAAACACAGAGGAGAAAGAAGAAACACCTCTTTGTTAACAGACTATTTTAAATGGGATCTGGGGAAGCTGCTGACATAGGAATGCAGGTTGTGGTCTCAGTACAGAGGACAAAATGACTGTGTAGTAGTGAGGTTCCTGATGTTTGTTATTTCACTTGAATCAGTCATAAGCTGATTCACTGCGTCCAGGGCAAAAGCAGAAATAGTGAAGTAAAGGTCTATCAACAGCCCAAAATGTGACACTCAGTTGAGAAAAATGTATCTGGTTTTGGAACAACTCCTTTAATTGTCTTTTGGCTAATCGTGGAAAAAAATCTTTCCCTTTTCCTTCATTTTTAAAAGAATAAGTATATATAGACTTTCTATTAAAATTCATTAACTGTGGTATCGCCTTTCCTTTTATCGTCTCAGCTAGGTTAATAAGATTCTGTGCATATTGCAGAACAGTAATACTCTTGTCTGGTCAAAACCACATTTTACATCTTCTGGGAGGAAGTAATCCTTATGTAAATACGCTGGTTGCACTGTTCTGTCATTGGGAGTTTGCTGGTGTGCTGAAGAATCGAGGTTCCTAGCTGATTGTTTAGAAGTAATTAATGCTTCCAGAATTATTTGTCATGCATACACTAGTGTAAGAATACTAACATACTGTAACTGCAAAGTTCCCAATTCAGATTCAGTGGCAAAACTATAATGTAAATTAGTATAAAATATCCTTCTCTCTCTCTCAAAAAAATCATTTATGTTGGTAAAAGAGTTGCTATATGTAACTATATCCCAAGTATTTCTACTGCCACAGGATTGGCCATGTGACACATTTTTTCGCAGCCTGGCTCCCATAGAAATGGCAGTTGTAGGTCATAGTAGAAATAGTAGTCATTACTACTATTAGTAATGAATAGTAGTTCATTAAATAAAATACCTGATAAAGAACTTTCTGGAGCTTAGCTCCTTCCCATTGAATCTCTCTGTCCAAATGTGGGATAGTGGCACTTGCAAAGCCTTCTGCGCAAAGGGAGGCAGTAAAGAGGATCCAAGAAGTGGTAAGAGCTTCCAGAAATAACTGCTGTTTCAGCTTGAAACTGTCATGCTAGGAGGATCTTTTAGGACCTTAGCAGCCATTAAGGCAGAAAATGCCAACTTGTAGCTCCTTCACACAGGGCTTGTGAAACAGTTTGATGGAGCTCATAAACATCTGCTCAACATGTGGACTGTAATGAACAGCTCCAACCGTGGGCATTAAGAGTCATGTTCTCATGTGTAATGGGTGTTCGTTCTGCTGACCTTGTGTGGCCCACCACAAGGAAAGAGGCTATGTCCAAGAGGAGGACTGGTGCCCCTCTCTTTGCTCTGTATTTGCATGCATTGGTCCAGCTGAGAAGTGGTTGTAATTCAATTCATGTAATCAGTATGACTTGCTTCAGTGTGCCTATTTAGATAAACAAAACTTGAGCTACAGGGTACGAATTACTGCAGCTAAGAAGAAGAACATCTTATATGATGGTTGGACACTTCTTAGATTTTGGGTCTGAAGAAATGACCTTGACTTGTGCTCCTAACACAGACTTTTTGGATCACCTCGGATAATGAAACTCTCTCTGTCTCTACATCTGTTAATAAAACTTACCTTATGCTCCTGCTGTCTTACCTATTCAGATGATAAGCACTGGGAACAAGACAGTCACTTAAAGTAATAAGTGTGTTCAGGACCCAGTTTGTAGGTGGAGCCTCTAAGTCCTGGGGGCCGCAGACATAAGGGGATTTAAGTGCCTGTTGCCCACTGATTTCAATGGGAAGTATGTTTGTAGGTCTTTGTCCTAGATAATATAAATGCACAGTAAGTATCAGAAAAAAACTTGCAAGACTATTTAAAGGATTATGTTGGAATGGAAGAAGGGATGGCAGAAAGAAAGACAACAAAAAACCCTGAAAGAATAAAGAATTTAAAATAACAATCCGAAAGTTTTTAAGATTTATACATTAAAGATCAAAGAGGCCATGCAGTAACTTACAAAGTAGGTGATGCTTAAACTGCATTAAAGGTTAAGAAGCTATTATAATTGTTTCATTCATTTACTTGCTGCTTTCTTTTGTGATGAAGAGCACTAAGATCTGTGTTATTCTAGGATGAGAAGATGATCCATGAACAGTGGAGCATTAGTATGAGGAGGCTTTCTCCTGCTGCTCTGATAGTTTTGGGGCGAAACCTAAGCCCAGATCTTAATCATGTGCAGTGATTAAGATCTTGCTAACAAGCGGATTGATTATGTAGAAAATCTCAGGCTTCAAATTTGAGCATTATACTGAAAAGGATGGTGCAGAAGATAATAGAGAACATGGAATTTCTATTTTAAAGGTTTGTGTCATTGGTGTGACTGAATCAGCAACAGCCAAATGCACTCTGATAAAGCAAAATTCTTCATAGCCAGAAAGGATTGGACTGAACTTACTCTGTATACTATTCAGTGTTCTCTGGCATCACTATTGTTCTGAATGGGTAAGTAGGGGAGGGCAAATGCAAGCAAAATACTTTGCCAAACTACTGCTTTCCTGTCTTGCTGAGCGGAGGAGGAACGACTCAAATCTGTGACAGTACCTGTCTCTCATGCCTTGCTTCCACTCTAGTCCTCACTTGCTTCCAGCTGAGCATTGTGGGGAAGGAGACAGCAGGACAGAGCCTGAGTGCATAGCCCTCATCTCCGTCACTCCTATAGCCCTATGCACAGTTCAGCGCTGCAGATGAAACCCAGTTCATGTTCAGAAAGGAAGGAAAGGAGCTGTTCCACTCCCGTGGGTATAGACTCCAATAAGTATAGACTAACATGTGAGGCCTTTTGAACATGAAAACAACCGTATTATTGCTTGTGGGTTTTGGTCCCTAGTGCTCTGGGGAGGACAGGGAGACTAGTGAAGTCAGCTGCTGCAGGACTTTGTGTGTGATACCTTGACATAGAGTTTAAACCAGAAACCTCGGAAGAGATGTACAGTTATTTTGCTGTCAGCCAAGATTCTGCAAATTGATTTCTGGCCCTGTTTGATTCTCTCTAGCTGGATATTAGTTGTTTTTACTTACTGCCACTGCCCTCACCTTTTGGTTAAAGGGTAGGAATTTAAAAGGATGTCCTAACTGATGATGAGAAGGCATAAATTTAACTTCAAACACTCTCATGGGGAACTAGGAATACAAATCTCATCATCTTCCATAAGAATTTATATTTCTATTTGAAACCTAAAGCCCCTTCTCCTCCCATCACTGCAAGGCTAGATCTGAATTTTTGTTTGAAAAAAACTGCCTTACAGGGTGTTCTAAACCTGTGTAAAATCAGGCAAAGAAACAGCTGTTGTGTTGTAGTAGTACTGGAAACAAAAGCAGTTCTCTCATTTCATTTAACACTGTGGATCAGCAAAGAGGGAATTAAAGGTATTCTGGTTGCTATTTGATTTTGTATCTCCCAAGACATTTCATTAAATTAATGTTTTATTAAATAATATTGAATGAAAAAAACCAAGGGATTGTTTGGATTGTTCAACCATTCAGGTCTGGAAATCCTATTGAATCACCTTTGAAGTCAAACTGAAGTGTTGTAGAAGCAGACCCTACACAGAAGGTATCAGGTAGCAAGGCAGTTCTCCATTTTCTCAGGTGACAATTCAGCATTGAAAAATAGCATTATGTTAAAAATACAAGCAGTAAATTTGCCACTGTAATCTCTTCAGTATCTACTTCCCTTTCCATGATTACAGTAGATATCTATTTAGGTCTTTTTCTGAACTATTGGGAAATTATCGCTGTGCTGTACTGGTGTAGTTCAACGAAGTTGTGACTGAAGTGCATAGGATCCCTTGCTTAATTACTTTCATACAACACATCATGGCTATAGAAAGCTGACACTGGTGAATAACATTAGCATAAGGGAACAATCTTCATTTCAAAATGTATAGTAGAAAATGTCACATTTGCAGATAAAGTGAACATTCCTATCTATGCAGGCAGAACTGATTTTCTTCCTCCACATAAATATCACAGTTCCTTGGGAAACTGTCTTTTATTGATGTATCCAAAAATAGCCTCCCTAAACCTTTCAGTCAGAATGGTCTGATGTCAGATCT
The DNA here is from genome assembly GCF_000690835.1 of Fulmarus glacialis. Taxonomy (NCBI): domain Eukaryota; kingdom Metazoa; phylum Chordata; class Aves; order Procellariiformes; family Procellariidae; genus Fulmarus; species Fulmarus glacialis. The sequence continues at coordinate 22,809 of NW_009210069.1, forward strand.
ACAAAAGTTATGGTGCCTAAATTATAAGCTTGATTTACTTTTTGGATGTATGAATTCAAATATGTTCTTTGCAAACCCTAGCAATTTTGGTGTAATCGCAAGAGATTACATGCAATTTCACTGTCACTGAAACTAGCATCCACAAGCCTACGAAGCACAGACAAGACAGCATTCTGTTCTGTAGGAATAATAGCCCGCTGTCTGAAATAGATGTAAGATTTCTGTGATATATTGGGCTGTCCAGTGGTGCCTCAGGTAACATCAGTTTTACGCGTGCAACTGAGGTTCAAAATCTTCCTCACTCCATTTCTTTCCATTTCTGCTTTTCCTCCACTAACTAATCTCTTTCTGGTTATTCTTTCATCTTTGCTGGGAACCCAGTCAAGGAATCAGTTCAGATCCCATTCTTCTGGGACTTTCTATAGAAGAATAACTTCAATAATGATAAAATATGATTAAATATTAAAAATATTTTATTTTAATGATGTGCTTTTATAAACTTGTTTTGCAGTTACTGCATTTTACAGAAATTCTTAGTCTTTTTTCTATCTCAGTGTAGCAGGCGCCGAAGTGCCAGAGGAGGATGACAACGGATTTTTTACCTCAAAATGTTTTGTGACTTGGGAAATGCAGTTTTGGGTCTTCTGATTTGCTTTGGCATTCCAAATTATTTTCTTTGAAAGGTGATTGTGCACTTTTTTGTCTGTGTGTGTGTGGAATGGTTTTTGCAAAAATGGCTGAAAGTATTACAATGGCTACAAGTATTACAAGGGGATGGTGCTGGAGTTTTTTCCACCTGAGTAGAAGCACTTACTTGGTGAGGCAAATGTAAGGATGGGAGGGTCTGGTTTTGGTGTGGTAACAGGACTGAAGTGTCAGGAGCGAATAACCACATACATTTGGCTTTCAGGGACACAGTTGGAACTTACAGCTCTGGAGAAACCTAACTCAGTTCCTGGACAGGTATGGTATTTTGCATGTAGTCTGTTTCCTGGAAAAGCGGCTTTTGCCAAAAAGATTTTTAAAATATGGAGATCTGACCCAGATGAATTCCCTAAGCCTGTGATATGACAGAAGGTAAGAAGGGATTTGGGGTCCTTCTTGTTTGCAGTAGGAGGATTACATCTTACAGATAAGGGCCTAGGTCTGGCTACTGTAAATCACCTTTTCTTGCATGATAATGACTTGCTCAGAATCATGTGGATGCATCCCAACGGAGAAATTATTGGAGGACTAGTCCAGAGAGGGTATTTGTAGAACAACAAAAGCTACACCACTATTTGGGGTAGGCTATTATTCCTAATAGAATCATAGAATCATTAAGGTTGGAAAAGACCTTTAAGATCACCGAGTCCAACTGTCAACCCAACACCACCATGCCCGCTAAACCATATTCCTAAGCGCCTCATCTACACGTCTTTTGAACACTTCCAGGGATGGTGACTCAACCACTTCTCTGGGCAGCCTCTTCCAAGGCTTGACCACTCTTTCAGTAAAGAAATTTTTCCTAATGTCCAAACTAAACCTTCCTTGGTGCAACTTGAGGCCATTTCCTCTCGTCCTATCGCTGGTTACTTGGGAGAAGAGACCACTACCCACCTCACTACAAACTCCATTTGGGTAGTTGTAGAGCGCGATGAGGTC